>NC_069507.1:254848086-255058086 GCF_027579735.1 Bombina bombina
ATAAAACCTTGTTGAATAAACATTTTCTTAAGGTAACCCCTCTAATTTTTTATCCATAGGATCTGAAAAAGCACAGCTATCCTCCACCGGGATAGTGGTACGCCTTAGCTAAAGTAGAAACTGCTCCCTCCACCTTAGGGACCGTTTGCCATAAGTCCGTGTGGTGGCGTCTATTGGAAACATCTTTCTAAATATTGGAGGGGGTGAGAACGGCACACCGGGTCTATCCCACTCCTTAGTAACAATTTCAGTTAATCTCTTAGGTATAGGAAAAACGTCAGTACTCGCCTGGTACCGCAAAGTATTTATCCAACCTACACAATTTTCTCTGGTATTGCAACAGCGTTACAATCGTTGAGAGCTGCTAAGACCTCCCCTAGTAATACACGGAGGTTTTCCAATTTAAATTTAAAATTTGAAATATCTGAATCCAATCTGTTTGGATCAGAACCGTCACCTACAGAATGAAGCTCTCCGTCCTCATGCTCTGCAAGCTGTGACGCAGTATCAGACATGGCCCTAGAATTATCAGCGCACTCTGTTCTCACCCCAGAGTGATCACGCTTGCCTCTTAGTTCTGGTAATTTAGCCAAAACTTCAGTCATAACAGTAGCCATATCTTGTAATGTTATCTGTAATGGCTGCCCAGATGTACTAGGCGCCATAATATCACGCACCTCCCGGGCGGGAGATGCAGGTACTGACACGTGAGGCGAGTTAGTCGGCATAACTCTCCCCTCGCTGTTTGGTGAAATTTGTTCAATTTGTACAGATTGGCTTTTATTTAAGGTAGCATCAATACAGTTAGTACATAAATTTCTATTGGGCTCCACCTTGGCATTGGAACAAATGACACAGGTATCTTCCTCTGAATCAGACATGTTTAACACACTAGCAATAAACATGCAACTCGGTTACAATTTTATTTAATAAAAACGTACTGTGCCTCAAGAAGCACTAAACGATTAAATGACAGTTGAAATAATGAACTGAAAAACAGTTATAGCATCACTCTTAACAAACAACACAACTTTTTAGCAAAGGTTTGTTCCCATTAGTAAAATAACACTAATTAAATTTTAAACAACGTTTTAAATCACAGTCACTATATAAGTCTCACAGCTCTGCTGAGAGAATCTACCTCCCTTCAAAGAAGTTTGAAGACCCCTGAGTTCTGTTAGAGATGAACCGGATCATGCAGAAAAACTGACTGGAAATTTTTGATGCGTAGCAAAGAGCGCCAAAAACGGCCCCTCCCTCTCACACACAGCAGTGAGAGAGAAACGAAACTGTCATAATTAACACAAGCAAACTGCCAAGTGGAAAATAATGCCCAAATACTTATTCACTCAGTACCTCATTAATGCAAACGATTCTACATTCCAGCAAAAACGTTTAACATGAAAAATACCTAATAAAAGGTTTAATGTACTTTTACAGAGTAATTCCGGTGAAATACCATCCCCAGAATACTAAAGTGTAGAGTATACATACATGTTCATTATAACGGTATGGCAGGATTTTTTTCATCAATTCCATTCAGAAAATAACAACTGCGACATACCTCAATGCAGATTCAACTGCCCGCTGTCCCCTGATCTGAAGCTTTTACCTCCCTCAGATGGCCGAGAAACAGCAATATGATCTTAACTACTCCGGTTAAAATCATA
Source organism: Bombina bombina (assembly GCF_027579735.1). NCBI lineage: Eukaryota > Metazoa > Chordata > Amphibia > Anura > Bombinatoridae > Bombina > Bombina bombina. The sequence goes on from NC_069507.1 coordinate 254,849,757, forward strand.
AGAAAAACTCTGGTAGATTCTTCTTCAAACTCTGCCAGAGAGGTAATAACACGCTCCGGTGCTATTGTAAAATAACAAACTTTTGATTGAAGTTCTAAAAACTAAGTATAATCACCATAGTCCTCTCACACCTCCTATCTAGTCTTTGGGTGCAAGAGAATGACTGGAGGTGACGTAGAGGGGAGGAGCTATATAGCAACTCTGCTGGGTGAATCCTCTTGCACTTCCTGTAGGGGAGCAGATAATATCCCAGAAGTAATGATGACCCGTGGACTGATCACACATAACAGAAGAAATAATGATTATTTTGACTTGATCCTTACATACTAAAAGCTGCTTTCATTAATATTCACAGTTCTGGTGCCATAACCTGTCGTTACACAATCTTTCCTCTCTGTCTAGTGATTCTAAATGAGCAGTTTCCAATCACCTGGAACTATTCCTGACAACAGCGTCTGCTTAAAAAGTCCTGCTAATTAAATCTACCAGTAACATAGCCGGGCTTTATGTGCAATGGCCTTTACTTATTAAAAGGTTGGATGTGATATACAAATATATTCTACATTTTCCCCACAGTCTGACAGTTGTGTTTCTAAGAGAGCTTTTTCATTTCACTTTTACATTTTCAGTTTCTCATTTCTTTTCCATCTTTAGTTTTAAACAATGATGCCTAATGGTTTGCACGTCAATGCCATTAACTGTACAGTGCAGGTCTGTAAAATTGTGCATTTGCTGATTCATTTCTAAGCACAGTGAAAAGCACAATGCACTTCCTGTGAAGGTCTATATAGCACTTGTGGGGTACAATAAATCACTTGGGGTATCATGTTAAATATAATGTGATAAAATGATAATTAGCAGCCGCACAGAAGATACTCCCCTGCCTCTTGGCACACCCTTACCTGGCCTGCTGCTCCTTGCGTTTCTGGGTCAGGTATTTCTTCTTCACGTTCTGAAGCTCATTGGCCAGCCTCTCAATTTCATACTTGTACTCCTGACTCTGAGACTCGTACATGTTAAGTTCTGATGACAAAGCCTATAATGCAGTTTAAAGAACATTTAGACTATGGCACCTTTCTGGTTCACCAATTCATGCCATTACTTAGTGAGCCTATATTTACGTTCAAGTGAGCTAAAACGCGTAAGACATCTTGCTGGGTTTATATAATGACCTCTGCACTATGTGTAATTTTTAACAATCCTTTTAATAAAATTGGGGATTTTTTTATTTTGAGAAACTGAATTTTTTGTTTTTAATATTTAGTTAATTCATATGTTGTGATAGTTTTGGGCATTACCCTCCCCATTGATGGAGTTACATCTATGTCTACTTGCCTTTAGCTGTTTGGTCTTTTCCCGCAATGTTTGCTGGTAGATTTGTAGCTGCTCAGCGGCTTCTGGGCCTGGTTGTCGGGCGAGAATGTGCTTCAGCTCCACATACAGCTTTTCTTTCTCCTGTTCGGAAGGAAGCACACAAACGTTAAAATCAGGGTTATTCCACCAAATATTGATTTCTGAACTCTTCAAATTAAAACATTATTATTATGTTGTTTAAAAATGAATATGAATTTGTTTTCTTTGCATTATTCGAGGTCTGAAAACACTGCATCTTTTTTGTTATTTTGACCAGTTGTTATTTTCTGCAAATAAATGCTCTAAATGACAATATTTTTATTTGGAATTTTGTAAAATATTTTCAGTAGTTTATAGAATAAAACAGAAATGTTCATTTTACTCAAACACATAACTATAAATAGTAAAACCAGAGAAAACGATAATTTTGCAGTGATCTCTAAAAAATTTTCCAGTGCTGTATATTATATTACTGCATCTCCCAACTCCAAGTATATAGAATAAGTTTTTTTAATCTACAATCTACAGCTTTCATGCATCTTGACATGCTCTCCACCTGTCTTTCACATTGCTGATGGGTGACTTTAATACCACTCCAGGCGCACAAAATCCAAGCAGCTCAGCTTTCTTTGATGGCTTGTGACCATCCATCTTTCTCTTCATCACATTCAAGAGTTTTTCAATGGGGTTCAGGTCTGGAGATTGGGCTGTCCATGACAGGGTCTTGATCTTGTGGTCCTCCATCCACACCTTGATAGACCTGGCTGTGTAGCATGGAGCAGTGTCCTGCTGGAAAAAAAACAATCCTCAGGTTGGGAAACATTGTCAGAGCAGAAGGAAGCAAGTTTTATTCCAGGTTAACCTTGTATGTGCCTTGATTCATGTGTACTTCACAAAGATAAATCTTCCTGATTCCAGCCTTGCTGTAGCACTACCAGATCATCACCGATCCTCCACCAAATTTCCCAGTGGGTGTGAGACACCGTAGATTGTAGGCCCCTCCAGGTCTCCGTCTAACCATTAGAAGACCATGTGTTGTGCAAAGCAGAAAATTGTACTCATCAGAGACGATGACCTTACTCCAGTCCTCAACGTTCCAATCTTTATGGTAATTTGCAAACCTCAGCCTTCTTTGCTTCTCATTGATGAAGGGCTTTTTTCTAGCTTTGCACAACTTCAGACCTGCCCCTAAAAGTCTGTTTCGAACAGTCCTCACCGGTTCACCACAGCTGCCACTTGTCATTCTTTTTGTAGGTCACCTAATGTCATCCTACATTTGTTGAGTGACATTGAAATAAGTTGGTCGGTTGTTTTCAACCTTTGCCAGTCTGTAGCTTTGTTGTCCCCAATGTCTGCTGCTTGACCTGGTTCTTATGAACCGCCAGTAAATAGGAGAAAGAGAGAGGGATAATTGTACCTTATTTTGGTCAAAATTCAAAGGGTTAATTATCAGTGCTTGTATTAGCTGGCCCTAGAATTTTAGAGTCTTAGGCAATCATATACAAGTTTATGTACAAAAAATGCAAATAGAGTTTCACAAGGTCTTTTAATCGCTTACTCAGTTTTCAATTTATAACACTGATTCTGTCTAAATGTTGTAGTCAGTATAACTTTAATTGTAGCCCCCGCTATAGAAGGGGCTTTTTTCAGCCTAGCGTCTTACACACAGCTCTGTCCATCACATGTTTTAGCAACAGCATTACATGAATTTAGGAGATATCAGTTATTAGACCTAAGCTGTTACTGCTAGCAGGAAATCCATTAGAACGGATTCTTATATGTATTATTATATGTATTATATATGTAACATTACTGTAGCTGTATACCTTAGCAGAGACATTACTGTAGCTGTATACCTTAGCAGAGACATTACTGTAGCTGTATACCTTAGCAGAGACATTACTGTAGCTGTATACCTTAGCAGAGACATTACTGTAGCTGTATACCTTAGCAGAGACATTACTGTAGCTGTATACCTTAGCAGAGACATTACTGTAGCTGTATACCTTAGCAGAGACATTACTGTAGCTGTATACCTTAGCAGAGACATTACTGTAGCTGTATACCTTAGCAGAGACATTACTGTAGCTGTATACCTTAGCAGAGACATTACTGTAGCTGTATACCTTAGCAGAGACATTACTGTAGCTGTATACCTTAGCAGAGACATTACTGTAGCTGTATACCTTAGCAGAGACATTACTGTAGCTGTATACCTTAGCAGAGACATTACTGTAGCTGTATACCTTAGCAGAGACATTACTGTAGCTGTATACCTTAGCAGAGACATTACTGTAGCTGTATACCTTAGCAGAGACATTACTGTAGCTGTATACCTTAGCAGAGACATTACTCAGTGATTGCAGGGTATAATACCTTACGCAAAGCTGATAACCGAACTGCTTGGTATAACAATAAATGGCAATACCTTATGAGAGGGTAACGTTACATTGGCTTCTGACAGCAATTGTATCAGATACTGTTATTCTGGCTCACTATGGTCACCATTATTATCAAATGAATTATCATACTGAGTTTAAGTTACTTTTAACTGTGTGTGCGTGTACAGTCCGGTTGGACTTATTTGCTATTTTTCTAATAAAGTTATCTTGTATGAATGTTTGAGAATTTAAAGACAATGTTTTCTTTGCCTATACCTTTATACATATACACTATTAGAGTCTGGCAATCTGCTCTTCTTACAACTCTATGTGCATGTTTTGTACACAAAATACAAGTGCTGCTTTGACGTGCTTGTGCACGCTTTCCCCATAGACATCAATGGGGAGAGAGTGTTAGAAAAAAAACACCTGCGATCGCGAAATGAAAAGCTCCGTAACGCAGCACCATTGATGTCTATGGGGAAAAAAGTATGTTTTAACCTAACACCCTAACATAAACCCCATGTCTAAACACCCCTACTTAATAAATAAGATTTGATTCAGCTGATCACCTAATCAGTAATTCATTAAGTAGAATAAGGTTCCCTGTGTTGGAATTTAACAGACACAGAGGGGCCGATTTATCATCGGTCTGCCTGGCATGATCAGCTCAGCATGCGCTGTCGGCATTTATCATTGCACAAGCAGTTCACAAGAATTGGCCGCTAGAAGGAGGTGTCAATCAGCCCGATTATATGAGATCACGCGGATTGATGTCTGCAGTCTCAGAACAGGCGGACCAGTTAAGGAGCAGCGGTCTTAAGACTGCTGTTTCCGGCGAGCCTGTAGTCTTGCGTGAAAACAGGGGCCATTCAGCCCTTGATAAATCGGCCCCAGACACTGAAAAGGAATGGCTGCCAAACATGTAGAGATGCTGATTTAATAAAACAATTGGGGGCCGAATTATAAATGTCTGTCCGACATGATACCGCTGAATGATTGCACAATCAGTTCTGGTGAACTGCTTGTGCAATGCTGCCCCCTGCAGATTCCGCTAGCAGGGGGTGTCAATCACCCCAATCGTATTGGATCAGGTTGATTGCTGTCCGCCACTCAGACCAGGCAGACCAGTTATGGAGTAGCGGTCTTAAGACTGCTGCTTCATAACTGCTGTTTCCGGCAAGCCCTCAGGCTCGTGTGAAAACAGGGGCATCAAGGGCCGTTTGGACCTTGATACATCGGCCCCTTGGAGTGGTCTCTTAATTTTTTCCAGAGCTGTATATATATAAATAAATATATATCATACATATATGAAACCCACTTCGTAATTGTATGATTCATGCTTTATGGTGACTGCTAGATAAAACACTGGTGCTATTAGCTGGTCTCTCCTTAGTAATATACATCGTTTTAGAGATACTCTTTGAACAAATGTTCTTTCAGAAGATAATGCATTTTTGTAGAACACCACTAAATGCACAAGTAAGCGGCACATCAGGGTAACATTTGGCTGCTGAACAATAGATGAGTAGATCGCTATTCATGCCAGCTTTTTCCTCAATAGCTATCTCTGATAAATGTGTTGGGAGAGCATATATTTATTTTCCGTACTTCCTGTTCCAGTCAATCGAAATCGCTTCGTATGTGAGATGGTTCTACAGTGTAAAAATGTTTTTTGCAATGGAACGACACAAGCAAACAAAGCAAACATCCAGCGATTTCCTGACATTAAGTGTAGTATTACACCATTCTTCTCTAACAATATGGTTAAACTGATTTGTAAGTTTAAGTGACATACAAATAGGTATTGTCATTGGTGTCGCATATCCAGAGTGTCTTTTTTTATGGCTCTAAGGAATATGTTGGTGCTTATTAGAAACAGCAGAATAATAAATAATAATAGTTCTACATTAATACTTTATGCTTTTCAATTACATGCAAGGCAGCCAATAAAGACCGAATTACTGCCAAAAATTCCATTAATTAATTGTTCTGCTACGAATGTGGTTTATTGCACAATACAAAATGCACCTCTGCTTTTATAGTAAGCACTAATATAGCATTTTATTTTTCAGCCAAATAAAATCTCCTATAAGATTTTTTGTTTCACAAATCAAGTTTGGTTTTGAAATTTAGCCTTGATTTCCATAGCTATACGTTTAATGCAAGATACATAACAACAAAAACGTAAGCAGATCGGTACACAACTGATCCATCTAGTGGAACGGATCCTAAAAGTGATGTCCGATAAAAATACATCCGGCATCAAAATGTGGCTCAAAATCTTAAAATTAAAATGTCAACTTTGTCAAAAGGAAAACTGAAATACTGTGAGTTATAACAGCAGAACCTTAACAATAGTGAATAGATAACAAAACTGACCGCAAAAAACAATCTTTTAACATTCTGTATATGGAACAGAACTTAAAGGGACAGTAAATTCAAAATTAAACTTTCATGATGCAGATAGAGCATGTCATTTTAAACAACTTTTCAATTTACTTCTATTATCTAACTTGCTTCCTTCTCTTGTTATTCTTTGTTGAAAAGCATACCTAGGTAGGCTAAGGTGCAGCAGTGCACTACTGGGAGCTAGCAGCTGATTGGTGTCTGCACATATATGCCTCTTGTCATTAGCTCAACCAATGTGTTCAGCTAGCTCACAGTAGTGAATTGCTGCTCCTTCTACAAAGGATACCAAAAGAATGAAACAAATTTGATAATAAAAGTAAATGTTTAAATTTGAATGCTCTATCTGAAACTTGACAGAAAACAAATTGGGTTTTATGTCCCTTTAAAGGAAGACAGTACTGAAACATTTCCTGTCATCCATATGTAGCATTTAACCGTTATTGACAAGCCTGGGTAATTGCGATACAGCTGTGTATTATTGTACTATAGCTTGCACATAACTCCTGCAGCTAACACCCGGTAGTGCATTGTAATCACGAGGATACCTAGGTATGCTTTACAACAAAGGAGCCAGCACTCACCAGCTAACACCCGGTAGTGCATTGCTGCTCATGAGGGTACCTATGTATGCTTTTCAACAAAGGAGCCAGCACTCACCAGCTAACACCCTGTAGTGCATTGCTGCTCATGAGGATACCTAGGTATGCTTTAAACAAAGGAGTCAGCACTCACCAGCTAACACCCAGTAGTGCATTGCTGCTCATGAGGATACCTAGGTATGCTTTTCAACAAAGGAGCCAGCACTCACCAGCTAACACCCGGTAGTGCATTGCTGCTCATGAGGATACCTAGGTATGCTTTTCAACAAAGGAGACAGCACTCACCAGCTAACACCCTGTAGTGCATTGCTACTCATGAGGATACCTAGGTATGCTTTTCAACAAAGGAGCTAGCACTCACCAGCTTACACCCAGTAGTGCATTGCTGCTCATGAGGATACCTAGGTATGCTTTTCAACAAAGGAGTCAGCACTCACCAGCTAACACCCAGTAGTGCATTACTGCTCATGAGGATACCTAGGTATGCTTTTCAACAAAGGAGTCAGCACTCACCAGCTAACACCCAGTAGTGCATTGCTGCTCATAAGGATACCTAGGTATGCTTTACAACAAAGGAGCCAGCACTCACCAGATAACACCCAGTAGTGCATTACTGCTCATGAGGATACCTAGGTATGCTTTCAACAAAGGAGCCAGCACTCACCAGATAACACCCAGTAGTGCATTACTGCTCATGAGGATACCTAGGTATGCTTTTACAACAAAGGAGCCAGCACTCACCAGATAACACCCAGTAGTGCATTACTGCTCATGAGGATACCTAGGTATGCTTTTCAACAAAGGAGTCAGCACTCACCAGCTAACACCCAGTAGTGCATTACTGCTCATGAGGATACCTAGGTATGCTTTTCAACAAAGGAGCTGGCACTCACCAGCTAACACCCAGTAGTGCATTGCTGCTCATGAGGATACCTAGGTATGCTTTTCAACAAAGGAGCCAGCACTCACCAGCTAACACCCAGTAGTGCATTGCTGCTCATGAGGATACCTAGGTATGCTTTTCAACAAAGGAGTCAGCACTCACCAGCTTACACCCAGTAGTGCATTGCTGCTCATGAGGATACCTAGGTATGCTTTTCAACAAAGGAGTCAGCACTCACCAGCTAACACCCAGTAGTGCATTGCTTCTCATGAGAATACCTAGGTATGCTTTTCAACAAAGGAGTCAGCACTCACCAGCTAACACCCAGTAGTGCATTGCTGCTCATGAGAATACCTAGGTATGCTTTTAAACAAAGGAGCTAGCACTCACCAGCTTACACCCAGTAGTGCATTGCTGCTCATAAGGATACCTAGGTATGCTTTTCAACAAAGGAGCTAGCACTCACCAGCTTACACCCAGTAGTGCATTGCTGCTCATGAGGATACCTAAGTATGCTTTTCAACAAAGGAGCTAGCACTCACCAGCTTACACCCAGTAGTGCATTGCTGCTCATAAGGATACCTAGGTATGCTTTTCAACAAAGGAGCTAGCACTCACCAGCTTACACCCAGTAGTGCATTACTGCTCATTAGGATACCTAGGTATGCTTTACAACAAAGGAGTCAGCACTCACCAGCTAACACCCAGTAATGCATTACTACTCATGAGGATACCTAGGTATGCTTTTTAACAAAGGAGTCAGCACTCACCAGCTAACACTCGGTAGTGCATTGTTGCTCATGAGGATACCTAGGTATGCTTTTCAACAAATGAGAACAAAGCTAATTTAATAATAGAAGTACATTAAAAAGTATTTTTGAAATATCATGCTCTATCTGAACCCTGAAAGCAAATGCCCCTTTAAACTACTTCACAGTATCAGCTGTGAACGTTGTACTAATGCTCATTGGCTTATAGATACAGCTAATTCTCAATGAGTATTAACAGAAAGTACCTATCAACCAATAAAAAGGAAGTAGTTATCAACCAATGGTTATTAGAAAAAACTGATTATCAGCCAATGAGCATTAGCTGTTGATGAGCCAATGAGGATTCACAGAAAGAACCTGTCAACCAATAAACAGGAAGTACTTATCTTCCAACGATGATTAAAGGGACATGAAGTCCAATATTTTTCTTTCATGATTCAGATAGAGAATACAATTGTTATCAACTTTCCAATTTACTTATATTATCTCATTTGCTTTGTTCTCTTGATATAATTTGTTGAATAGGATACCTAGATAGGACCAGGAGCTGCTGGTTGGTGACTGCACATATATGCCTCATCTTATTGGTTCAACCAATATGTTTATTCCTCTTTCTTTAACAAAGGATAACAAGAGAATAAAGCAAATTAGATACCAGAAGTAAATTGGAACGTTGCTTAGAATGGTATTCTCTATCGGAATCATTAAAAAAATGGGTTTCATGTCCTTTTAACAAAGACTGCCTTTCAGCCAATGAGGATTAAGAGGAACTGTCTATGAGCCAATGAGGATTATCAGGAAGTACCTTTCAGCCAATGAGAATAAGCATGAACAGATACAGCTCTATTAGATTCAGTTTAAAAAAATGTACTTCATTATTTTTCATGAACCCCCCCCCCCCACTAAATACTGCTCCTTCAAATGAGTGAGATATTTCTTCTGCAATATCTCTGTAGATTAGAGTTAGTTCCCTGAATCATTACATCAGAATCATAATGTAGATTCGCCTACGTCTCCAGTTAAATATCCTACTTGGGCACAGTACATTTGTATTTACCTGGCCCTGTGTCTTTTTTAGGAAATATTATTATTTGTGTGTTTAATGGCTATAGATTTATATGCAGCCCTTAAGGCTACTAAAATATTGATCTGCACAGCCCATGTGTTAGGACTTTGGCAATCACTGCTGTCGATGAATATAATATTTGCCAATGAGCCCCAAAGGCGTTGCAAACGCACCCTAAAGAGCTAGAGATTTCATTATCAGGCATTGCAGGAAGGAGCTAAATGTAACGCCATCCATATGTGCTGGAGACAAAAGGGTATCAGCATGTTTCTTGGACAACTGCAGAGTGCAGAGGGAATAGCTTGGCAGACTGCGCACTTACAGTGTGATTACACAGTAGATTGCCAATAAACATCCAGAAAAACCAAGTGACGCTCTTGGGATCAGAGCGATTTATCATGGAAAGGTAATAAAATGCTCAGAATTACCCAAACGCAGAAGAGGAATCTGCTGTGATGTTTGGTGGGGAAACAGAATAATAGAGAGTGCGGCAAATAAAGACTTTTAAAGGGCATCAAAGTAGCGCCAAGTTGTATAAAACCTAAGTCTGTTATTCAAACAGGGTTGTGGGACACAAAAACACAATAGCGCACAAACACAGAGCAAGACCCCAGGGCAGCCCCCTATTCCGTGCCTGTGACAGCCAAACAAACAAGCAGCACAGAAAAAGAGCTTGAAAGAAAGAATAGACCTCGGCAACAGCTCCCAGGCCAGTGATTCAGTGGAGACATCGTGTTCATTTCTTCATCTAATCCTCGATGCCCAGTCTGCTGCTAGACTGCCGGCTCAGCTGATAACCACTCAATGGGACGCTGTGGGGCTTTGATTAAAAGGTTTTTGTATTTTATGTTAGTTGGATGTGGTAAAAAAAAAATGACTTTCTGAGCAGAGTGGATTAACGGTATTGTAAGAACAATAGAGGCAGCAGACCTTGCTAACAGACGGGAGAGAACTATGTGATAAAATACGTTGTCTTAATAGGAGGAGGGGGCTGGAGAGAGAGCGACAATGAAAAATAATATAGCAGTAAAAAAGCATGAAAATGAATCAAAGGAAACAGAAGAAGTAATATGGACACGAATGTACGGTCAGTAAATAAATCACATGGAACACGGTAGAGATAATGAATGACTATTCTGTTTCCTTTGATTCATTTTCATGCATCTAGCTGTATGATATGAAGCAGGTAAGTATATTCCCCTAAAAAAAGAGGCCGATAATAATGAAAAAGCCAGTTGTGTCTGCACATATCTTTCTTAAGTAAAAGTTTAATTCATTCTCTGGATTAGCGATGAGGAATCTGTTGGCGCTCTACAAATAACCAATAATAATAATAATATCTATAAGGAATATATCCCAGGAATTTGCATTCACTCAAGCAAAAACAGAATTTATGCTTACCTGATAAATTACTTTCTCTTACAGGTGTATTCAGTCCACGGATTCATCCTTACTTGTGGGATATTCTCAATCCCTGCAGGAAGTGGCAAAGAGAGCACACAGCAAAGCTGTCCATATAGCTCCCCTCAGGCTCCGCCCCCCCCAGTCATTCGACCGACGGTTAGGAGAAAAAGGAGAACCATAGGGTGCAGTGGTGACTGTAGTTATTGTAAATTAAATTTGAACCTGACTTAAATATCAGGGCGGGCCGTGGACTGAATACACCTGTAAGAGAAAGTAATTTATCAGGTAAGCATAAATTCTGTTTTCTCTTACTTGGTGTATTCAGTCCACGGATTCATCCTTACTTGTGGGATACCAATACCAAAGCAATAGGACACAGATGAAGGGAGGGAACAAGTCAGGTAACCTAAACGGAAGGCACCATTGCTTGCAAAACCTTTCTCCCAAAAATAGCCTCCGCAGAAGCAAAAGTATCGAATTTATAACATTTGGCGAATGTATGCAGTAAAGACTAAGTCGCTGCCTTACAAATCTGTTCAACAGAAGCATTCTTGAAAGCCCATGTGGAAGCCACAGCTCTGGTGGAATGAGCTGTAATTCGTTCAGGAGGCTGCTTACCAGCAGTCTCATAAGCCAATCGGATGATGCTTTTCAGCCAGAAGGAAAGAGAGGTAGCAGTCGCTTTCTGACCTCTCCTCTTACCAGAATACACAACAAACAAGGATGATGTTTGTCTGAAGGGAGGGAACCCTTGTGAGCGGGGACAGAGAACTCTTTTCTACGTTCACCTTCCACCTGTGAGACCTTAGAAAGGCCAGAACGATGTCCGTATGAGCCTTGGCTCTGTGAAAGGACGACGCCTGTATTAATATCTCGTCTAGGTAAGGTGCTACTGCAATGCCCAGCGGTCTTAGAACCGCTAGAAGGGACCCTAGCACCTTTGTGAAAATTCTGGGAGCGGTGGCCAACCCAAAAGGAAGGGCCACGAACTGGTAATGTTTGTCCAGAAAGGCGAACCTTAGGAACTGATGGTGATCTTTGTGGATAGGAATATGTAGGTACGCATCCTTTAGATCCACGGTAGTCATATATTGACCTTCCTGGATCATCGGCAAGATTGTCCGAATGGTTTCCTTCTTGAAAGACGGAACTCTGAGGAATTTGTTTAGAATTTTTAGATCCAGGATTGGCCTGAAAGTTCCTTCCTTTTTGGGAACTACGAACAGGTTTGAGTAAAAGCCCAGTCCTTGTTCTGCAATTGGAACTGGGTGTATCACTCCCATTTTTAGTAGATCTTCTACACAGCGTAAGAACGCCTGTTTCTTTGTTTGGTCTGAAGACAAACGAGAAATGTGGAACCTTCCCCTTGGGGGAGAATCCTTGAATTCTAGAAGATACCCCTGAGCAACTATTTCCAATGCCCAGGGATCCGGAACGTCTCTTGCCCAAGCCTGAGCAAAGAGAGAAAGTCTGCCCCCTACCAGATCCGATCCCGGATCGGAGGCTACCCCTTCATGCTGTCTTGGTAGCAGGAGCAGGCTTCTTGGCCTGTTTACCCTTATTCCAGCCCTGCAAGGGTTTCCAGGTTGCTTTGGGCTGGGAAGCGTTATCTTGTTTTGCGACAGCAGAGGTTGTAGCAGGTCCGCTCCTGAAGTTGCGAAAGGAGCGAAAATTTGCCTTGTTTTTGGCCTTAAACGGCCTATCTTTTGGAAGGGCATCTTTGCCCCCAGTGATATCTGAAATAATTTCTTCCAGCTCAGGGCCGAAAAGGGTCTTCCCCTTGAAGGGAATATTTAACAGTTTTGTTTTGGACGACACATCCGCCGACCATGATTTGAGCCAAAGCGCTCTTCGCGCCATGATGGCAAAACCTGAGTTTTTCGCCGCTAGTTTAGCTAACTGTAGAGCGGCATCAGTGATAAAAGAATTAGCCAGCTTTAGAGCATGAATTCTATCCATGACCTCGTCGTATGAAGTCTCCCTCTGGAGCGACTCCTCCAGGGCCTCGAACCAAAAAGCCGCTGCAGTAGTTACCGTAATAATGCAGGCAATTGGTTGAAGCAGAAAGCCTTGCTGAACAAAAATTTTCTTCAGCAATCCTTCCAATTTTTTATCCATATGATCTTTGAAAGCACAACTGTCCTCTATTGGTATAGTTGTACACTTGGCCAGTGTTGAAACAGCCCCCTCTACCTTAGGGACCGTCTGCCACGCGTCCCGCCTAGGGTCGTTTATGGGGAACATTTTCTTAAAGATAGGTGGGGGAACAAAGGGTACACCTGGTCTCTCCCACTCCTTAGTCACAATATCCGCCACCCTCTTTGAGATCGGAAATGCCTCAGTGTATACAGGGACCTCTAAAAATCTGTCCATTTTACACAATTTTTTAGGGACCACCATGGGGTCACAATCATCCAGCGTAGCTAAAACCTCCTTAAGCAGGACGCGGAGGTGTTCCAGCTTAAATTTAAACGCTAAGGAATCTGACTCTGCCTGCTGAGAAACTTTTCCTGTGTCATAAATTTCTCCCTCAGACAGACCGTCCCTCACTGCTACTTCTGAGTTTTGTGAGGGTACTACAGATAAATTATCCAAAGCTTCAGATTGCTCATCCTCTGTATTTAAAACTGAGCTATCGCGCTTTCTTGGAAAAACTGGCAGTTTGGATAAAAATGCTGCAAGGGAATTAATTATCCATTACTGCTGCTAATTGTTGTAAAGTAATAGGGGCCAATGCGCTAGAGGTACTAGGCATCGCTTGCGCGGCGTAACTGGTGTAGACACGTGGGGGGAGGAAGGAGGACTATCCTCATTACCCTCCGTTAAGGAATCATCTTGGGCAGCATTTTTAATTGTCACTGGATGATCTTTAAAATGCTTAGATGTTTGTGCACACTTTAAACATAAATGCAATGGGGGTACTGCCATGGCTTTTGAACATAAAGGACAAGGTCTATCTGAAGGCTCAGACATGTTTGACAGACTCAGACAACACTAAAATATTGAAAAAAATACTTTTTGAAAAAACGTTACCGTCTCTTTAAATAATAAAAGGCACACACTTTTTTACCAAATCATCAAAAAACATCCGATCTTAATGAAAATTGCACCACATGATCCTAATGCCTTGAAATGATTGCACACAAATGTTCAAATCGTTTAACCCCTTAATGCCCAAACCGGAGCAAAATGAAGTAAACACCCGGTTTTACCCACTACAATACGATGCCACAGTCTTTGCTGTGGCTTTACCTTCCTTTAGGGTTATTTGCAGGTGTAAATTAAGCCTCCCTGAAGTCCTCCTGTACTCTAAAGGCTCTGCACATGAAGCTGCATGGAGCTGTGTTGCAAATCAACTGCGCAATTGAGGCGCGAAAAATGAGGCCCCCTCCTTCATTACTCCAGAGTTATGGGGCCTTTCTGAGTCAGATTAGCTGTCTTACAAAATGCCAGGCGTAAAAAAGTCCCCAAAAAGTGTTTCCAACGTCTAAAACGCTTAATAAATATAAGATTACCTTAATAAAGTAATCGATTTAGCTCATCACAGTGTCTGTCAGTATTAAAGCCCTTAACTGAAGCCATCATTCTATACTGTGTCTCAGAAAATGGCTTACCTTCCCTCATGGGATTTCTGTCAGTCTTCTAGCACTACCAGGTCTTGTTAGAAAAAAATGACTGAACATACCTTAAGCAGTATAAGCCTGCAAACTGTTCCCCCCAACTGAAGTTCTCCTGTACTCAACAGTCCTGCGTGGGAACAGCAATGGATTTTAGTTACAACATGCTAAAATCTTTTTCCTCTCAGCAGAAATCTTCATCACTTTCTGCCTCAGAGTAAATAGTACAAACCAGCACTATTTTAAAATAACAAACTCTTGATTGAAGAAATAAAAACTACAAATCTAACACCACATACTCTTTACCCTCCCGTGGAGATGCTACTTGTTAGAGCGGCAAAGAGAATGACTGGGGGGGGGCGGAGCCTGAGGGGAGCTATATGGACAGCTTTGCTGTGTGCTCTCTTTGCCACTTCCTGTAGGGATTGAGAATATCCCACAAGTAAGGATGAATCCGTGGACTGAATACACCAAGTAAGAGAAAAGAGTTTTATTTTCAACTTGTAATGTGAGCGCAAGAATACGAGCACTATTGATTTAACTTGAGCGGTGTTAGCTCTCAATAAAGCTAATATTTTTGTACTCCACTTGTAATTTAAGCCATATTCTTCTTAAGTAAAAGTTTAACTAATTCTCTGGATATCTATATGTATATCCCAGGCAGTATTTGTCATCACTAGCGCTGTTGTCAGTCTATTCCATGAATCAACTACACTTTCTGTATGAAGATGCTTCTGCAAATTTATCCTTAGTCTGCTACACCCCAACTTTAGATCATGACCCCTCAACGCTTTATGTAAAACATCAGATTAGATATCTTGCTGTGAAAAAGACACCACATGCAATAGATGATCTAAAGCTCTCTTCGCTCTGGCGAGATGATCTACAAAGTCTCGTCAGTATGGTGAGGTCCCTCAAATAATTTTAGCTTGAGAGAGAGGTTTATCTCACTATACAGGTGTCTGTATGTGAAGGAGAAACTCCTATGTTACAATACAAGGTCTTAAAAAAATTCCAAAGGATTTTTGTGATTTCTCTTCATGGCGGCAAGTTTTTGACCATCAGGTCCCATATCTGAACGTGATTTATGTAAAACACAAGCAGTTTAAATTCTATTTACAAAGACCTAAACCAAAGTAGCAGAATCTGCCGAGACAAGACATTACCCAAGCTGTCTGTAAACACTGAGTCTAAGGGGCCGATTTATCAAGCTCCGTATGGAGCTTGATGCCTATGTTTCCGCGCGAGCCTTCAGGTTCGCCGGAAACAGAAGTTATGAAGCAGCGGTCTAAAGAATAACTTGTCCGTCTGCTCTAAGGAAGCGGACAGAAATCAACCTGATCCTATACGATCGGGTTGATTGACACTCCCTGCTAGCGGCCGATTGGCCACGAATCTGTAGGGGGCGACATTGCACCAGCAGTTCACAAGAACTGCTGCAGCAATGATAAATGCAGACAGCGTATGCTGTCGGCATTTATCGATGTGCAGTGGACAGGATACACTAAACCGTATCATGTCTGCTCGCACTATGATAAATCTACCCCTAAATGCTCAGCACATCTGCACTTTACACAAGAAGAAATATTATCCTAAAGAAAAAAAATATTAAAAATAAAACAAAAACCACAAAACAATCATTGGTCTTAGCACAAGAAACATCTGCTGAAAGCTGCATCATGTGAGAATATGATTGTTATAGATTAATAACAGTTTTACCAGCATTTAATTCATTTGGCTGCAACTTAAATGAAAGATCTTCTTGATGAAGAAAACAAAACAGCTGAAGCCAAACCACGATTCGCCAGCCGTCCCCTGTCTTAAACACTACAAACAGACCAGAGCTGTGAGATTTTACATTAGAATTGATAGAGAACATTGATATTTCATCTCCTCAGATCTCCATATCCGCTCTCTGGGGATTGTTTGTGGACTGATATCTTTACACATTGCTGCATTAGTTGTGTTTTATCCTTTAAGCTCTTTCGCCATCTAACGTTAGGCTTCAGCTTGACACCGGAGCACGGGAAATGGAAGAGCACTTCAAAAAGAATTTCTGAGACATTGAGCAGCAATTATCTGATGAGAAACTTGCAAGGAAGAGGAACAGCAGTTTCTACACCGCACAGATCCAACAATTCTTCCTTTGAACTGTATTTCTGTTTTAAACCTTTTATTGTAAGCTTGATTTTAACTCTTAATATCTTAGCTTCAAAATATGAACTCATTCTGCACATTGGAAAAACAGTTACCCCATTAATATGTTCATTTGCATTTAATATCCAACACAACCGAAGACGTGTGAATATTTACTGCTCATCAAACAATCAGCTAGATTACGAGTTTTGCGTTTGTGTTTTAATGCTAAAAAAATGGTAATTTCAGCGTTAAAACAGCACCGCAGCCATTACAAGTCTTGTCGGTATAGCTGTACCGCAAACCTTTTAGCCTGTAACGCAACGTCAGTCCCGCATCGCCCCCTAAAGTTATTAAGCCCTACACTGCCGCCACTATAATAAACCTATTAACCCCTAAACCGCAAGCCCCCCACATTACAATAAACTAATTTAAACTAGTAACCCCTAAACCTAACGCCCCTCTAACTTTATATTAAAATTACAATTTCCCTATCTTAAATTAAATTAAAACTTACCTGTCAAATTAAAAAAACTAAGTTTAAACTAACAATTAAACTAATATAACTATTTAACTAATATTAAACTAACCACCAATTAAATAAAACTAAAATGCACATTAAAAAAATCCTAACACTACTATAAAAATTACAAACTAATTACAAAAAATAAAAAATACTAAATTACAAAAAATAACAATAGAAATGATCAAAAATAAAAAATAATTACACCTAATCTAATAGCCCTATCAAAATAAAAAAGGCACCCAAAATAAAAATAACCATAGCCTACAATAAACTACCAATAGCCCTTAAAAGGGCCTAAGTTAAACAGCTCTTTCACCTGTAAAAAAATCACCCAAAATAAAAAAACCTAAGCTACCCATTACCCTGAAAAGGGCATTTGTATGGGCATTGCCCTTAAAAGGGCATTTAACTATTTTGCATTGCCCTGAAAAGGGCATTTAGCTCTTTTAAGTAAAAGTTTAAACCCTAAACTAAAAAAAAAATCCACCCAAAAAAACCCCTGAAGATCCACTTACCGTTTTTGAAGTCCCGCTTGAACGATCTTCATCCAGACAGAGAAGTCCTCCTCCAGGCAGCAAGAAGTCTTCATCCAGGTGGCCTCTTCTATCTTCATCCAGGCGGCATCTTCTATCTTCATCCCAGCGGCGCGGAGCGGGTCCATCATGAAGACATCCGGTGCGGAGCATCCATTTCATGCGGTTGCCGCCGTACTGAATCTTCAATGCAAAGTACGCAATTAAAAATGGCGTCCCTTGCATTCCTATTAGCTGATTTGATTTTGGAAATTCAAATCAGTCAATAGGATGAGAGCTACTCAAATTCTATTGGCTGTTCAAATCAGCTAATAGGATAAGAGCTACTGAAATTCTATTGGCTGATTTGAACAGCCAATAGAATTTCAGAAGCTCTCATATATTTATTTATATATTTATTTTAACTAGGTAGTTAGTAAATAGTTAATAACTATTTACTAACTAGTCTACCTAGTTAAAATAAATACAAACTTATCTGTGAAATAAAAATAAAACCTAAGCTAGCTACAATATAACTATTTTTTATATTGTAGCTAGCTTCGGTTTTATTTCACAGGTATTTATTTAATTTTAAATAGGAATTATTTAGTTAATAATTGTAAGTTTAATTTAGCTCTATTTTAATTATGTTAAAGTTAGGGGGTGTTAGGTTTAGGGTTATGTTAGGGTTAGGGGTTAATATAGTTTAATTTAGGTTGTTGCGATGTGGGGGGCTGGCGGTTTAGGGGTTAATAGGTTTATTTAGTGGTAGTGATGTGGGAGGCCAGAGGTTTAGGGGTTAATAACTTTATTTAGTGGTGGCGATGTCGGGAATAGTGGTTATTAGATTTATTATAGTGTGGGCAATGTTGGGGTGCAGGGGAATAGGGGTTAATAACTTTAGTATAGTGTTGGCGATATTGGGAGCGGCAAATTTGGGGTTAAAAGGTTTATTTAGGTGGTGGCGATATCGGGGGCGGCAGATTAGGGGTTAATAACATTATGTAGATGCCGGCGATGCCAGTGGGGGCAGATTAGGGGTGTTTAGACTAGGGGTTTATGTTAGGGTGTTAGGTTTAAATGTTATTTTTTCCCCCCCATAGACATCAATGGGGCTGCGTTACGGAGGTTTTATTTCCACGATCGCAGGTGTTAGGCTTTTTTCTGACCCGCTCTCCCCATTGATGTCTATAGGGAAAGCGTGCACGAGCACGTCAAAACAGCGCTTGAATTGTATGCGGTATGGAGCTCAACGCAGCCATACTGCACGCACAAGGCGGCTGTTTGAAAACTTGTAATGGCTGCGCTATAGAGGGTTAAATAACGCAACTTTTGTTTTGTTCGTTAATTTCCCTATAGTGCACATAACTCGTAACCTAGGTGATTGTTAGCAGAGCGGTACTGGGGTGCATATAGTCTTAACACTACCGTCTCCTCGCATAATGCACAACCTGCGGGTGGCACTAGTTGCGTATTCCCATGACCACAAACTATCGACAAACTGTTATCACAAATGTATCCCCAATAGGCTAAAAGCTTCAGCAATACTAAAGGGACATGATTCAGAAAGAGCATTTTATTTTAAACAACTTTCTAAATGATCAAATTTGCTTTATTCGCTTGTCATCCTTTGTTGAAGGAGTAGCAATGTGCTACTGGGAGCTTGCTGAACACATCTGGTGAACCAATGACAAGAGGCATTTATGTTCACCCTCCAATCAGCAGCTAGCTCCCAGTAATGCATTGCTGCTCATATCTAGTGATGCTTTTGAACTAAGGATACAAAGAGAATTAGATAATAAAAGTATATTGGAAAGTTGTTTAAAATCACAGGCTCTGTCTGAATTATGAAAGAAAATGTTTGAGTTTCATGTTCCTTTAACTCAATCTGAGCGTGAGACACGAGAGAACAAGTTAACTGTATAAATGCCTCACGTCTCCTTCCCTCTATACAGAATGATGCAAGTCACAGGGAGCAGGGCTAGGTGTGCGCCTGATAACCGTCAGTCCCATGAATACCGCACATTACACAATGCTGAGTGGTACCCACTGCTAGTTTATGGTCTCCTGGCTCTCAGCTGTACCCATAGGGGTAGATTTAACAAAGGTCAAGAGAACATGATTTTCTATAGCGAATCATGTCCGCTCGACCTGGCTAAATGCCAACAGCATATGATGTCAGCATTTAAAATGCACAAGCATTTCTGGTGAAATGCTTGTGCAATACCGCTCCTTGCTCACTGGCGGCCAATCGGCCGCTAGCAGGGGCTGTCAATCATACCCAAAGGATGGGGATAATTTCAGTCCGCCACCTTACAAACGCTCCTTCTTAACTTCCGTTTCAAGGCTCTGAAGCAGTGTCCTAAAGCTGCCTATTCTCATGGGCACAAACTAATCTCCAAGGATTCCCAATAGCCTCCAATAATGATTTATGGAGAAATAAGCAGCTGACATATAACAGAATGAGGCTGCAGGCACACAGCTAACACTGGGGAGTTACAGTGATAAGGAGGAGGGCTGTAGGGTTGAAAGGATCAGAGTATCCAAAAAAACGAGGTGTGGAACTGTCAGGTATCTCACATGGGTGAGTGCTGGGAGGATCGGGCAGCCCACAGAAACAGATGACCTAGACCACATTGCGGCAACAGCAGCCGGGCAAAGCATAAATGTTTAATGTCTGTTACCTGCAGCAGCAGTTCCTTCTCCACCACCTCCTCCGTCTTGCTGATCAGGCGCTTTTGCAGTGTGTGTATTTTCTGAATGAGTTCATAGGTGCCGGGATCACTGGCCTAGAGATAAATAAATACAAAGATGCTTAGACGGCACAATAATGACTAAGTGGGATGATTTTAAGTCATCTGTCAAACGGTGTCAGACTGGAGTAGAAGGTTACAAAAAAGCAAATACATCTTTTAGGCAGTTACATCCCTCTGCTGGTTTATTGTTGTGTATAACACATTCACTTTAAAGGGACATTAGACACTAGATTTCTCTTTGCATAAATGTTTTGTAGATGATCCATTTATATAGCTATATAGGTTTTTGTTTTTTTAAAAATGTATAGTTTTGCTTAGTTTTAAATAACATTGCGCTGATTTTCACACTCCTAACCAAGCCCTAAAGTGTTAGATGTATACTGATGTCTACCTTCTCCAGCTTACTCAGGCCTAGATTTGGAGTTTGGCATTAGCCGTGAAAACCAGCGTTAGAGGCTCCTAACGCTGGTTTTAGGCTACCGCCGGTATTTGGAGTCACTCAAAATAGGGTCTAACGCTCACTTTTCAGCCGCGACTTTTCCATACCGCAGATCCCCTTACGTAAATTGCGTATCCTATCTTTTCAATGGGATCTTTCTAACTCCGGTATTTAGAGTCGTGTCTGAAGTGAGCGTTAGACATCTAACGACAAAATTCCAGCCGCAGGAAAAAAGTCAGTAGTTAAGAGCTTTCTGGGCTAACGCCGGTTTATAAAGCTCTTAACTACTGTGCTCTAAAGTACACTAACACCCATAAACTACCTATGTACCCCTAAACCGAGGTCCCCCCACATCGCCGCAACTCAATTAAATTTTTTTAACCCCTAATCTGCCGACCGCCACCTACGTTATACTTATGTACCCCTAATCTGCTGCCCCTAACACCGCCGACCCCTATATTATATTTATTAACCCCTAACCTGCCCCCCACAACGTCGCCTCCACCTAACTACACTTATTAACCCCTAATCTGCCGACCGCAAAGTGCCGCCACCTACGTTATCCTTATGTACCCCTAATCTGCTGCCCCTAACACCGCCGACCCCTATAGTATATTTATTAACCCCTAATCTGCCCCCCACAACGTCGCCTCCACCTAACTACACTTATTAACCCCTAATCTGCCGACCGGAGCTCACCGCTATTCTAATAAATGTATTAACCCCTAAAGCTAAGTCTAACCCTAACACTAACACCCCCCTAAGTTAAATATAATTTACATCTAACGAAATTAATTAACTCTTATTAAATAAATTATTCCTATTTAAAGATAAATACTTACCTGTAAAATAAATCCTAATATAGCTACAATATAAATTATAATTATATTGTAGCTATTTTAGGATTTATATTTATTTTACAGGTAACTTTGTATTTATTTTAACCAGGTACAATAGCTATTAAATAGTTAAGAACTATTTAATAGCTACCTAGTTAAAATAATTACAAAATTACCTGTAAAATAAATCCTAACCTAAGTTAAAATTAAACCTAACACTACACTATCAATAAATTAAATAAATAAACTACCTACAATTACCTACAATTAACCTAACACTACACTATCAATAAATTAATTAAATACAATTCCTACAAATAAATACAATTAAATAAACTAGCTAAAGTACAAAAAATAAAAAAGAACTAAGTTACAAAAAATAAAAAAAAATTTACAAACATAATAAAAATATTACAACAATTTTAAACTAATTACACCTACTCTAAGCCCCCTAATAAAATAACAAAGCCCCCCAAAATAAAAAAATGCCCTACCCTATTCTAAATTACTAAAGTTCAAAGCTCTTTTACCTTACCAGCCCTGAACAGGGCCCTTTGCGGAGCATGCCCCAAAGAATTCAGCTCTTTTGCCTGTAAAAAAAACATACAATACCCCCCCCAACATTACAACCCACCACCCACATACCCCTAATCTAACCCAAACCCCCCTTAAATAAACCTAACACTAAGCCCCTGAAGATCTTCCTACCTAATCTTCACCCTGCCAGGTTCACCGATCCGTCCTGAAGAGCTCCTCCGATGTCCTGATCCAAGCCCAAGCGGGGGGCTGAAGAGGTCCATGATCCGGCTGAAGTCTTCATCCAAGCGGGAGCTGAAGAGGTCCATGATCCGGATGAAGTCTTCATCCAAGCGGGAGCTGAAGAGGTCCATGATCCGGATGAAGTCTTCTATCAACGGCATCTTCAATCTTCTTTCTTCCGGATCCATCTTGCAGACCTCCAACGCGGAACATCCTCTTCTCCCGACGCCTACTAGCCGAATGACGGTTCCTTTAAGGGACGTCATCCAAGATGGCGTCCCTCGAATTCCGATTGGCTGATAGGATTCTATCAGCCAATCGGAATTAAGGTAGGAATATTCTGATTGGCTGATGGAATCAGCCAATCAGAATCAAGTTCAATCCGATTGGCTGATCCAATCAGCCAATCAGATTGAGCTTGCATTCTATTGGCTGATCGGAACAGCCAATAGAATGCAAACTCAATCTGATTGGCTGATTGGATCAGCCAATCGGATTGAACTTGATTCTGATTGGCTGATTCCATCAGCCAATCAGAATATTCCTACCTTAATTCCGATTGGCTGATAGAATCCTATCAGCCAATCGGAATTCGAGGGACGCCATCTTGGAAGACGTCCCTTAAAGGAACCGTCATTCGGCTAGTAGGCGTCGGGAGAAGAGGATGTTCCGCGTCGGAGGTCTGCAAGATGGATCCGGAAGAAAGAAGATTGAAGATGCCGTTGATAGAAGACTTCATCCGGATCATGGACCTCTTCAGCTCCCGCTTGGATGAAGACTTCAGCCGGATCATGGACCTCTTCAGCCCCCCGCTTGGGCTTGGATCAGGACATCGGAGGAGCTCTTCAGGACGGATCGGTGAACCTGGCAGGGTGAAGATAAGGTAGGAAGATCTTCAGGGGCTTAGTGTTAGGTTTATTTAAGGGGGGTTTGGGTTAGATTAGGGGTATGTGGGTGGTGGGTTGTAATGTTGGGGGGGGGGTATTGTATGTTTTTTTTACAGGCAAAAGAGCTGAATTCTTTGGGGCATGCCCTGCAAAGGGCCCTGTTCAGGGCTGGTAAGGTAAAAGAGCTTTGAACTTTAGTAATTTAGAATAGGGTAGGGCATTTTTTTATTTTGGGGGGCTTTGTTATTTTATTAGGGGGCTTAGAGTAGGTGTAATTAGTTTAAAATTGTTGTAATATTTTTATTATGTTTGTAAATATTTTTTTATTTTTTGTAACTTAGTTCTTTTTTATTTTTTGTACTTTAGCTAGTTTATTTAATTGTATTTATTTGTAGGAATTGTATTTAATTAATTTATTGATAGTGTAGTGTTAGGTTAATTGTAGGTAATTGTAGGTAGTTTATTTAATTAATTTATTGATAGTGTAGTGTTAGGTTTAATTCTAACTTAGGTTAGGATTTATTTTACAGGTAATTTTGTAATTATTTTAACTAGGTAGCTATTAAATAGTTCTTAACTATTTAATAGCTATTGTACCTGGTTAAAATAAATACAAAGTTACCTGTAAAATAAATATAAATCCTAAAATAGCTACAATATAATTATAATTTATATTGTAGCTATATTAGGATTTATTTTACAGGTAAGTATTTATCTTTAAATAGGAATAATTTATTTAATAAGAGTTAATTAATTTCGTTAGATGTAAATTATATTTAATTTAGGGGGGTGTTAGTGTTAGGGTTAGACTTAGCTTTAGGGGTTAATACATTTATTAGAATAGCGGTGAGCTCCAGTCGGCAGATTAGGGGTTAATAATTGAAGTTAGGTGTCGGCGATGTTAGGGAGGGCAGATTAGGGGTTAATACTATTTATTATAGGGTTAGTGAGGCGGATTAGGGGTTAATAACTTTATTATAGTAGCGCTCAGGTCCGGTCGGCAGATTAGGGGTTAATAAGTGTAGGCAGGTGGAGGCGACGTTGTGGGGGG
Source organism: Bombina bombina (assembly GCF_027579735.1). Taxonomy (NCBI): domain Eukaryota; kingdom Metazoa; phylum Chordata; class Amphibia; order Anura; family Bombinatoridae; genus Bombina; species Bombina bombina. The sequence continues at coordinate 254,874,147 of NC_069507.1, forward strand.
CAGATTAGGGGTTAATAAATATAATATAGGGGTCGGCGATGTTAGGGCAGCAGATTAGGGGTACATAGGGATAATGTAAGTAGCGGCGGTTTACGGAGCGGCAGATTAGGGGTTAATAATAATATGCAGGGGTCAGCGATAGCGGGGGCGGCAGATTAGGGGTTAATAAGTGTAAGGTTAGGGGTGTTTAGACTCGGGGTACATGTTAGGGTGTTAGGTGCAGACGTAGGAAGTGTTTCCGCATAGCAAACAATGGGGCTGCGTTAGGAGCTGAACGCGGCTTTTTTGCAGGTGTTAGGTTTTTTTTCAGCTCAAACAGCCCCATTGTTTCCTATGGGAGAATCGTGCACGAGCACGTTTTTGAGGGTGGCCGCTTACGTAAGCAACTCTGGTATCGAGAGTTGAAGCTGCGTTAAAAATGCTCTACGCTCCTTTTTTGGAGCCTAACGCAACCTTTATGTGGACTCTCAATACCAGAGTTATTTTTATGGTGCGGCCAGAAAAAAGCCGGCGTTAGTTTTTCGGGTCGTTACCGACAAAACTCCAAATCTAGCCGTCAGTCTTTTTATATACAGAGGAAGGGGGAGTGTCTGCTCTTGTTGCTATAGAACCACTTGCAGTGGGTGTTCCAGTAACATTTTCAATAGAGCTAAACTGGGAGCTTCTAAGTAAGTTTTTAATCTGATTTATACTGGATTTTTATTTCAGTATCTGTGCATAGTATTCTTTATAGTAGTGTCTATTGCATGCAGTTATATGACAATTGGTGTATACTGTCCCTTTAAACTAGCTGCAGACATCCTCAATAGTATTTTTTTTTATTAAAAACAACTGTATGACAATGATGTAAAATGATGTAAAAGAGTTTTACAGCAAGGGTTACAGAATAAAGTGATATACGTGAAATAACACGACAACCTTCCACTGTTTCATATAATCAAGCATAAAATTATTTATCATATCCCAAAATATAGTTTGACAGAATCCTCAATACTATTTTAAAGGGACAGTAAATGTTATAATTAACGTCAGTTGAACAGACTAATTGGGGCTTATTTGTCTCTTATTACACCCGCACAGGTTTATTGTAAATCATGTGCTCAGCCAATCAGAGTGTGACAGATCACTCTGACTTTATAAATTGCGCTGCTGCACATGCTCAGTCGGATTGATCAAGCTTGTTCAGCTGGAATCTAGCGCTTGCACTGAGCAACTTTGGAGAGCATATTCAGGTCCGCGGCAGCGATGTTAGGCGATCTTAGGCAAGCGTATTGGTGCCGTTGAATGCAAGTAAGTTGACGGCTTGATAAGTAGATGCCAATGTGTAAATTACCAATCGGCACCAGCTCTGGTGCCTGTCTACACTCTGTTTGCTCTGGGGTGTGATTAGTGGTGGGATTTAGCCGGTTCTCACCAGTTCTTAAGAACCCGTTCCTAAAATTTAGAAAGTGTAGAGATTTTGTATTATAGAGAAGTTAGAGAACCCGTTCCTAAAATTTCAGAATCTCATCACTGGGTGTGATGCTTTTTATAAGGTGAGACAAGGTGAGCAGTACAGCCAATCAGATGCTGTATCATCATCTTCATACACTTTAAGCAGGGCACGCCCATGAAGCTAGAATTTAGAGAATACGGTCTCAGTTTATCTATCAGTATGATAGATATGAGCCTATGGAGTCTTTGTTACAGAATCCATAGGGGCATATTTATCAAAATGCGAACGGACATGATACGATGTAGCATATCATGCCCGCTGCACATCGATAAATGCCGACAGCATACGCTGTTGGCATTTATCATTGCACAAGCAGTTCACCAGAACTGCTTGTGCAATACCGCCCCCTGCAGATTAGCGGCCTATCGGCGGATAGCAAATAGTGTCAATCAACGCTGTCGTATTTGATCGGGTTGATTTCTGTCTGCCGCCTCAGAGCAGGCAGACAGGTTATAGAGCAGCTCCATTCAGAGCTTGATAATTCAGCCCCATAGCCTCTAAATTACAGCCGAATGAGCGAAAGAAAGGCTGGTACATCTACTGACTAGCTGCTCATGCTTAACTAAAACCTTACACAAAGGGATGGACGACGGTAAACAGGCACTGGTGCTCAAAGGTTATTTACACACTGATCTGCAATAATAGATTCACAGATCGTTGTTCATGTACATCATTCAAAGGTACAGATTTATTTATTTTTATATTCACTGCTGATTTCAAAGAGAAATTGTATAGAGATGAACAAACCGAAAATCCAAATGAATGCACCAGCAACATTTAAAGAAAACAAAAAAATACTGACGAGGCTTAGGAGCATGCACGTTTCTTTAGCACTCTATGGTATACGTTTGCTACTATGGTGCCCATTTATCAAGCTCAGAATGGAGCTTGTGGGCCCGTGTTTCCGGTGAGTCTTCAGACTCGCCAGAAACAGCAGTTATGAAGCAGTGGTCTAAAGACTGATGCTCCATAACCCTGTCCGCCAGCTCTGAGCAGGCGGACAGACATCGCCGGAATTCAACCCGATCGAGTACGATCAGGTTAATTGACACCCCCCTGCTGGCGGCCCATTGGCCGCGAGTTTGCAGTGGAAAGCGTTGCACCAGCAGCTCTTGTGAGCTGCTGGCGCAATGCTGAATACGGAGAGCGTATTGCTCTCCGCATTCAGCGATGTCTTTCGGACCGGATCCGCACTGTCAGATCAGGTCCGACAGAAATTTGTTAAATAGGCCCCTTTGTATTTCATTGATGCAAACACTGCTGCCATAAGACTAAATACGTGTGCAGTCTCTTGAGCTCACCTAAGATTACTCTTTAAGAAATGATAGCAAGATAATTAAGCTAAATTGGTAATAGAAGTAAATTGCAAAGTTGTTTAAAATGTCATGTACTATCCAATTTGTTTTTTCTTTACTGTCCCTTTAAATAGAAAATGCCAAGTGCTAAATGAATAAAACCCGGTCATCCCGGAATGTAGTGAAAGCTGCTAAGTGAGCGACAAAACAATCAGTAGAATTCTACCCTTTATAAACTCAGTGTGGGAAATGACATTAGCAGTTTCTTCTATACACAAGCTTTAGTGAATCTAGCCCAGTGAGAGTCATCTATACAAAAGGTGTTTACTGCGTTCATGAATATGGTTTAAAAGAATATTTTGTTTTTCTGTACCCTAAGAAACTTTTGCAGATACATTATTCTCGTTTTCATAAACACAGTTACCTCCAGCTTTCGCCATCTGTGCACATTCATCGGGTTCTCCAGCTCCTCTTCCAAAGCTCGGCAGCGGGTCCTCTCCTTCAGTAGCTCTCTCTGCATGTGATACACCTCACGCCTGTGTGACACAATCAATTATAGTCAGACAAACAAAAAAATTGTTTATGGTGCAGATGCGACCACCGCAGTCAAAAACAAAACACAATCGACACAACCTGCGCACAGATATTGTCTGTGATTTACCAGCTGCTGTAATGCTTTACCTCTTGAGAAAACATCATTACTTGTGGTTTATTTTATCACAGCTATGCTATTAACTGTTTCATGATAAAGTAAAATAATAAAGGGCTCCATTGCAATCGATATGAATTCCGTGAGAACTGCATCACCTGGCTTTAAAATCTATTTGACAACTTTAGAAAATACCAAGATAACTAATTTATCTAACACAAGTGTGCCCATTTTTGTGCACTTTTTCAGTGTAATCTACTTAAAGGGATATGAAACCCAAATTATTTCTTTCATGGTTCAGATAGAGCATGACATTTTAAGCAACTTTCTAATTTACTCCTATTATCAATTTTCCTTCATTCTCTTGGTATCTTTATTTGAAAAGCAGTAATGTAAGCTTAGGAGCCGCCCCTGGATATATTTAGCCACCAATCAGCAAGCGCTACCCAGGTACTGAACAAAAATGGTCCGGCTAGTAAGCTTACATTCCTGCTTTTCAACTAAAGATACCAAGAGAACGAATACAAATTGATAATAGGAGTAAATTATAAAGTTACTTAAAATTGCTGCTCTATCTTAATCATGAAAGAAAAAAAATGTGAGTTTAGTATCCCTTTAAGCATGTGCTCAATGTAAGCATCATCTGAGCTTGTGCACAAACTGATCTTCATTAACACAAGGACTAATATTTCTCAATAGAGGTCACTGTAGTGGCGCCAAATGCACCTGCGCAAAACACATCTTTACAGTACTTTTAACTTAAAGGGAAAGTAAACGCTGTGAGATTTCGATATAACATGCTTGATTATGTATAGTAAAACTACTTTGCAATATAACTGTTATTTATTTTGCCCCCACTTAGAAATGTAAGTCTCAAAATGATTCTGACAACTGGACAGGCACATGGCAGACTTTACAAGCCTAACCCTGCCACATATCTGTCCCTTATTGGCTTTAGCAGACATGATCAGATAAGAAAAAAGAAAGGTGGCAGTAAGGGCGCTCAGAGCTTAAGATATCTGTAAAGATTATATAAAACAGGTTATCCTCAAGTGTACATCATTTATAGAGAACTATTAATGAAGAGTACAGATGTGAGTCCTATATATATAAAATATTTATTGACTAGAAAACAATTTAAGCTAAAATTAGGGACGTCTCCCTTGGTACATTATTGTAAGAGCATATAGATTAAAATCTAAAAATTCAATGATATATAGATAAGTTCCGCAAAATGGTAATAGCACCAAAAACTGTTGCACAAAGGATTGTTTTAAACCACAGAAAAATTTCTGCACAGCATAAAGCACAATAGTGATTATTATGATAGTACCGGTACCTCAAATGACATAAAAACAAATGCAATATAAAGCAGGTATTAAAAACGATGTAGGAGAGATTTAGTTTGTTGAAACTCTGTTTTGAACTTCATACAAGGTTATAGTTCATAAGGGAGTACAGAGCATTAAGAAGGTAATGTTGGGTTCAAATGTCAATCACTAACAGCTTTCATATCACTTTCATATAGAGTATTATTCTGTTAGACAATATCAGATTGGTACCTTAATCTTCTATGATCCTGGAGAGGAGATATCCCGTGTGTGTTGCGGTCTGGTTACCTGTGAGTTCACCCCTCGTGACTTCGGCATCTGACGTCACGGATGATACTACGCGGACTCGTCCTAGTCTAACCAACCGAATCTGACAGATTTTCGTAGGGGAAAGTGATCCGCTCCTCTACTCCTTGTTGTGAACGGAGACTTTCAAAGTAATGCTGTATAATCTATGCCTGCCCTTAGTGCTATGCACGCAAGCTGTATGTTATTGCAAATGCAGATGAAATTGCAATTTAAGTAGTTCATAAAACAACCCGGGTTGAAAGAGAGTTTCAAAGCAGTGGTCAATCCTTGGTTAGTAGAGAGTGCATGGTCACTATATTCAACGCGTTTCACTCTTTGCAAGAGCTTTATCAAGAATAAATAGCCCATACTCTTATCCCTCTTTTAAAGTCTTTTAAAGGGGCAGCTCAATCCTCATTGGTTGATCCTTCAATCATCTGATTTAAGGTGGTATTTTTGTTGTCCTATATGCACTGTTACTTCAATATGTCACAAATGAAGTTTAAATTCATTAGTCCTTTGATGTTAGTTAATTCCAGAAGCTTATACAATGACATTTAATAGTTTGGTAGGTGAATATTTCCAATTAAACATACAGTATTTTTTTAAAGGTCTATACAAAAATCAGCCTAATTGGGCATAGTGATAGCATAATTAACCCTTTAGGGTATATTGTGATAATAGATAATAAAAATCGATACAGAAGAGAGCCATCAGGGAGAGGATTAGAGAACAATTACGGAATATTGAGGGGTTGAAGATACCCATTTATATAAGCACTTTTAAATGGTACATAAAGGTAAAACAAAGGATATTTCCTATTGGGGTACTCAAAAGATAAAAAAACACTGGAGAGGTGGAGATGTTAAAAAAAACCTTTTAATTAAGGAAGCTGAGTTAATCTATAAATATGATACTCTATTCCCCAAGGGCTTAAATTCAGAGTTAGATTTATCACCATTTCTTTTAGATTAGATAGTAAAATGTGCACAGATGAAATATTCTCCTCACATATAGACTATATGTAGTCTTTATTAATTTTGTTCACACTTAACTTTTTTAGTGTTCTTAGATCTAATATTATAATATAACCTAATGGCTTTATTTTAGTATCGCTATGCCTAGGTAGGCTGCTTTTATATAGACCTTTCTACATAACCACTGTATGTTTAACTGCAAATATCCTTCTTACATGCAGACTATTTGCAGTCTTTATTAATTTTGTTCACACTTTAATTCTGTATCGATTTGTATTATCTATTATCACAATATACCCTAAAGGGTTAATTATGCTATCACTATGCCAATTAGGCTGATTTTTGTATAGACCTTTAAAAAAATACTGTATGTTTAATTGGAAATATTCACCTAGCAAACTATTAAATGTCATTGTATAAGCTTCTGGAATTAACATCACAGGACTAATTAATTTAAAGTTAATTTGTGACATATTGGAGTAACAGAGCATATAGGACAACAAAAATACCATCTTAAATCAGAAGATTGAAGGATCAACCAATGAGGATTGAGCTTCCCCTTTAAAAGAGGGATAAGAGTATGGGCTATTTATTATTGATAAAGCTCTTGCAAAGAGTGAAACGCGTTGATTATAGTGACCATACACCCTCTACTAAATCTCTCCTACATCATTTTTAATACCTGCTTTATATTGCATTTGTATTTATGTCATTTGAGGTACCGGTACTATCATAATAATCACTATTGTGTTTTATGCTGTGCAGAAAATTTTCTGTGGTTTATAACAATCCTTTGTGCTACAGCTTCCTTAATTAAAAGTTTTTTTTTTAACATCTCCACCTCTCCAATGTTTTTATATCTTTTGAATACCCCAATAGGAAATATCCTTTGTTTTACCTTTATGTACCATTTAAAAGTGCTTATATAAATGGGTATCTTCAACCCCCTTCTCAATATTCCGTAATTGTTCTCTAATCCTCTCCCTGATGGCTCTCTTCTGTATTGATTTTTATTATCTATTATCACAATATACCCTAAAGGGTTAATTATGCTATCACTATGCCAAATTAGGCTGATTTTTGTATAGACCTTTAAAAAAATACTGTATGTTTAATTGGAAATATTCACCTACCAAACTATTAAATGTCATTGTATAAGCTTCTGGAATTAACTAACATCAAAGGACTAATGAATTTAAACTTCATTTGTGACATATTGAAGTAACAGAGCATATAGGACAACAAAAATACCACCTTAAATCAGATGATTGAAGGATCAACCAATGAGGATTGAGCTGCCCCTTTAAAAGAGGGCTAAGAGTATGTGCTATTTATTCTTGATAAAGCTCTTGCAAAGAGTGAAACGCGTTGATTATAGTGACCATACACTTTCTACTAACCAAGGATTGACCACTGCTTTGAAACTCTCTTTCAACCCGGGTTGTTTTATGAACTACTTAAATTGCAATTTCATCTGCATTTGCAATAACATACAGCTTGCGTGCATAGCACTAAGGGCAGGCATAGATTATACAGCATTACTTTGAAAGTCTCCATTCACAACAAGGAGTGGAGGAGCGGATCACTTTCCCCTACGAAAATCTGTCCGATTCAGTTGGTTGGACTAAGACGAGTCCGCGTAGTGTCATCCGTGACGTCAGATGCCGAAGTCAAGAGGGGTGAACTCACAGGTAACCAGACCGCAACACACACGGGATATCTCCTCTCCAGAATCATAGAAGATTAAGGTACCAATCTGATATTGTCTAACAGAATAATACTCTATATGAGAGTGATATGAAAGCTGTTTGTGATTGACATTTTAACCCAACATTACCTTCTTAATGCTCTGTACTCCCTTATGAACTATAACCTTGTATGAAGTTCAAAACAGAGTTTCAACAAACTAAATCTCTCCTACATCGTTTTTAATACCTGCTTTATATTGCATTTGTTTTTATGTCATTTGAGGTACCGGTACTATCATAATAATCACTATTGTGCTTTATGCTGTGCAGAATTTTTTTCTGTGGTTTATAACAATCCTTTGTGCTACAGGTTTTGGTGCTATTACCATTTTGCGGAACTTATCTATATATCATTGAATTTTTAGATTTTAATCTATATGCTCTTACAATAATGTACCAAGGGAGACGTCCCTAATTTTAGCTTAAATTGTTTTCTAGTCAATAAATATTTTATATATATATGACTCACATCTGTACTCTTCATTAATAGTTTTCTATAAATTATGTACACTTGAGGATAACCTGTTTTATATAATGTTTACCGATATCTTAAGCTCTGAGCGCCCTTACTACCACCTTTCTTTTTTCAACTCTTTTGAATAGAACGAAGGATCTATTCTATTGTAAGAAGTCTGACATCTCACCACCAAGCGCACTATTAGACTCCCTTTTCTCCTATGATTAGATAAGAAACTGCAAAACAATGGTGATTTTGCTAATATAATGACCGTGGCTAGCTGTGACTATGCCGATAACAAGTCTGGATTGGCTCCTCCAATTAAGACAAGCAGTGAGTAGGGTTTGGCTATTGGAAAACATTTACAGCAAACAAGGTATTAATGCATTTGAAACATATTCAGACATACCCACTGCTGCAGAAGAAAACTGTAATTACACAGCATGCACTGTCCCTTTAAACCCTAACTAGCACTACTGGCTGAGAGGGAAATCTGGTCAGCGCTAAGTGATCTATTGGTTCATTTACTGATCTGCCGTTTAGGCACAACTGATCTAAAGCTTGGTCTTTGAATAAAGCCTCTATATGTATATTGTGCATGGTACAGTTCCACCCCGCTATTCTAATCAATAAGAAAATGTGTTTAGCATTTTGTTAATGGATTTTTTGATGTTTGATATCCTACATCAGTGTTTCTCAACAGTGGTCCTTAATTACCCCCAACAGGCCAGGTTTTCATTATACCTGAACTAAAGCAAAGGTGAAGTAATCAGCTGATCAGTAACTATGGTTACTAACCTGCTCTCACTCATCAGATGATTATTTCACCTGTGCACTGTTTCAGCTTATAATGAAAACCTGGCCTATTGGGGGTACTTGAGTACCCTGGTTGAGAAACAAAGTCCTACATCCTAGACCTGTTGAAAACACGTTTTTGTCTGTTTTGAGAGGAGTTTCTCGACTGCTTTTACTGCATGTTCCATTCACATGTTAAATAAGCACATATACGGTTTTCATTTAGTGAAAAGTACAAAAATAAATAACATTTAAATCACTTGACTGCACTGCATATAAATCTGTTGATTTAATAGCTAATAACTAACTACTAAATAAAGCTAAGGCGATTTGTTTCCCATTAGTCTAAGGACAATACTTCCTTCTTCCCATCATCAAAACTGGTCAAATTTATAAGATTAATTAATACAACTATGCATAACGTCTGTCGATTATCTCAAGAGACGGTTATGGGTTAAACTTTTGTGCTTCTCCACAATGTCCATCCTATGTGTAATCTTACGGCTAGATTACGAGTTCTGTGTTAAGGTAAAAAAACAGCATTAAAAGGTCGTAACGCTGCTTTTTTACGCCCGCTGCTATTACGAGTCTTGCATGTTATGGGGCACCGCACACTTCTTTGGCCTTACCGCAAAACGACGTATGTAAACTTCGTAAAGTATTTTTTCTATGGGACTTCCATAGCACCGGTATTACGAGTCTGTCCTGGGAGGCCAAAAAGTGAGTGGTACACCCTACCCCGTCAACACTCCTAACGCATTTAAAAGTCAGTAGTTAAGAGTTTAATGGTACAACGCCGTAGCATAAAACTCATGACTAAAGTGCTAAAAAGTACACTAACACCCATAAACTACCTATTAACCCCTAAACTGAGGCCCTCCTGCATCGTAAACAATATAATAACATTTTTAACCCCTAATCTTCCGCTCCGCCGCAACTATAATAAACATATTAACCCCTAAACCGCCGCACTCCTGCCTCACAAACACTAGTTAAATATTATTAACCCCTAATCTGCCGTCCCTAACATCGCCGCCACCTACCTACATTTATTAACCCCTAATCTGCCGCCCCCAACGTCGCCGCCACTATACTAAATGTATTAACCCCTAAACCTAAGTCTAACCCTAACACCCCCTAACTTAAATATAATTACAATAAATCTAAATAAAAATTAATATTATTACCTAAATAATTCCTATTTAAAACTAAATACTTATGTATAAAATAAACCCTAAGCTAGCTACAATATTACTAATAGTTACATTGTATCTATTTTAGGGTTTATTTTTATTTTACGGCAAGTTTGTATTTATTTTAACTAGGTAGAATAGTTATTAAATAGTTATTAACTATTTAATAACTACCTAGCTAAAATAAATACAAAAGTACCTGTAAAATAAAACCTAACCTAAGTTACAATAGCACCTAACCTAACCCTACAATTAAATAAATTAACTAAATTAAAAACAATTAAATAAATGAAATTATATTAGCTAAAGTAAAAAAAACAACACTAAATTACAGAAAATAATAACAAATTACAAGATATTTAAACTAATTACACCTAATCTAATAGCCCTATCAAAATAAAAAAAGCCCCCTAAAATATAAAAAAACACTAGCCTAAACAATAGCCCTTAAAAGGGCCTTTTGCGGGGCATTGCCCCAAAGTAATCAGCTCTTATACCAGTAAAAAAAATGCAAACAACCCCCCCAACAGTAAAACCCACCACCCACACAACCAACCCGCCAAATAAAATACTATCTAAAAAACCTAAGCTCCCCATTGCCCTGAAAAGGGTATTTGGATGGGCATTGCCCTTAAAAGGGCAATTAGCTGTTTTGCGGCACAAACCTTAATCTACAAAATAAAACCCACCCAATACACCCTTAAAAAAACCTAACACTAACCCCCTGAAGATCGACTTACAGTTCTGAAGACTGGACATCCATCCTCAAGGAAGCGGGAGAAGTCTTCATCCAACCGGGCCGAAGTCCTCAACGAAGCCGGGAGAAGTCTTCATCCAAGCCGGGCGAAATGGTCCTCCAGACGGGCAGAAGTCTTCATCCAGATGGAATCTTCTATCTTCATCCATCCGACGCGGAGCGGCTCCATCTTCAAGGCATCCTACGCGGAGCATCCTCTTCAAACTAAGTCTTCTTACTGAATGACGGTTCCTTTAAGTGACGTCATCCAAGATGGCGTCCCTTAGATTCAGATTGGCTGATAGAATTCTATCAGCCAATCTGAATCCAAGGGATGCCATCTTCGATGACGTCACTTAAAGGAACCGTCATTCAGTAAGAAGACTTTGTTTGAAGAGGATGCTCTCCGCGTCGTATGTCTTGAAGATGGAGCCGCTCCGCGTCGGATGGATGAAGATAGAAGATGCCGTCTGGATGAAGACTTATGCCCGTCTGGAGGACCACTTCGCCCGGCTTGGATGAAGACTTCTCCCGGCTTTGTTGAGGACCGCGGCCCGGTTGGATGAAGACTTCTGCCGCTTCCTTGATGATGGATGTTCGGTCTTCAGAACAGTAAGTCGATCTTCAGGGGGTTAGTGTTAGGTTTTCTTAAGGGTGTATTGGGTGGGTTTTATTTTTTAGATTAGGGTTTGGGCCGCAAAAGAGACAACTGCCCTTTTAAGGGCAATGCCCATCTAAATGCCCTTTTCAGGGCAATGGGGAGCTTAGGTTTTTTTAGATAGTATTTTATTTGGGGGGTTGGTTTTGTGGGTGGTGGGTGTTTGTATTTTTTTTTTTGCAGGTAAAAGAGCTGATTACTTTAAGGCAATGCCCCGCAAAGTGTTAGGTTAGGTTTTCTTAAGGGTGTTTTGGGTGGGTTTTATTTTTTAGATTAGAGTTTGGGCCGCAAAAGAGACAACTGCCCTTTAAAGGGCAATGCCCATCCAAATGCCCTTTTTAGGGCAATGGGGAGCTTAGGTTTCTTTAGATAGTATTTTATTTGGGGGGTTGATTTTGTGGGTGGATGGTGTTTGTATTTTTTTTTTTGCAGCTAAAAGAGCTGATTACTTTGAGGCAATGCCCCGCAAAAGGCCCTTTTAAGGGCTACTGATAGTTTAGTTTAGGCTAGGGTTTTTTTTTATTTTGGGGGGGCTTTTTTTATTTTGATAGGGCTATTAGATTAGGTGTAATTAGTTTAAATATCTTGTAATTTGTTTATTATTTTCTGTAATTTAGTGGGGGGGTTTGTACTTTAGCTAATTTTATTTAATTTATTTAATTGTTGATAATTTAGTTAATTTATTTAATTATAGTATAGTGTTAGGTGTTATTGTAACTTAGGTTAGGTTTTATTTTACAGGTACTTTTGTATTTATTTTAGCTAGGTAGTTATTAAAATGTTAATAACTATTTAGTAACTATTCTACCTAGTTAAAATAAATACAAACTTGCCTGTAAAATAAAAATAAACCCTAAGCTAGCTACAATGTAACTATTAGTTATATTGTAGCTAGCTTAGGGTTTATTTTATAGGTAAGTATTTAGTTTTAAATAGGAATTATTTAGTTAATAATATTAATTTTTAGTTAGATGTATTGTAATTATATTTAAGTTAGGGGGTGTTAGGGTTAGGTTTAGGGGTAGGCTGACCATATTGCCGCTTTAAAAAGGGACACATATGAAAAATACATATGTCAGGGCTGTTTTCAGGGATGTTTATGTGTTCCTTCTTAAAGCGGCAATATGGTCAGCCTATTTAGGGGTTAATACATTTAGTATAGTGGCGGCGACGTTGGGGCGGCAGTTTAGGGGTTAATAAATGTAGGTAGGTGGCGGCGATGTTAGGGATGGCAGATTAGGGGTTAATATTTAATTAATGTTTGCGAGGCGGGAGTGCGGTGGTTTAGGGGTTAATATGTTTATTATAGTGGCGGCGACGTTGGGGGCAGCAGATTAGGGGTTAATAAGTGTAGGTAGGTTGCGGTGACATTGAGGGCAGCAGATTAGGGGTTAATAAATATAATGTAGGTGTCGGCGATGTTAGGGCCAGCAGATTAGGGGTTCAAAAGTATAATGTAGGTGGCGGCGGTTTCCAGAGCGGCAGATTAGGGGTTAATAAATATAATGCAGGTGTCAGCGATGTCGGGGCAGCAGATTAGGGGTTAATAAGTGTAAGATTAGGGGTGTTTAGACTCGGGGTTCATGTTAGGGTGTTAGGTGTAGACATAAATTTTATTTCCCCATAGGAATCAATGGGTCTGCGTTACTGACTTTTACACTGCTTTTTGGCAGGTGTTAGACTTTTTCTCAGCCGGCTCTCCCCATTGATTCCTATGGGGAAATCGTGCACAAGCATGTATGAACAGCTCACCGCTGATTTAAACAGTGCTGGTATTGGAGTGCGTTAAGGAGCAAAATTTTGCTTAACGCTCACTTCTTGCCTTTTAACGCTGGGTTTGTAAAAACCTGTAATACCAGTGCTGTAGGTAAGTGAGCGGTGAGAGAAAACTGCTCGTTAGCACCGCATAGCCTCTAACGCAAAACTCGTAATCTGGCCATTAGTTAGGGAAATGCAGAGGATAAACAAATGTGTTGATTTAGAAAACAGATCAGGGGCAGCTTTTAGAATTCTCAGTACGTTATCATCATTACTTTGCTCAGCACTTGGCGTAAAGGAACCTCAATGCAAAGCTCTATCTAAAACTGGAAAAAGAAGACCAATTAATTCTGATTATGGCTGGATATTTCCAAGGTCATTGGCCAGTCTTGCTACTAAGTTTGCATAGTAAGTGACACTTACCTGTTATGGACTCACTAAATATTAATCTACATAGCAGCTGAATTTTAACGTAACATTGGGTATCACATTTAGCAGTCTAAGTCTTTAGTCGCGCACACAATGATCTTGTTTGTAGTCAGGCAGAACAACTCCAAAAGGACAAAGGGCAAATATGCAAACCTTATAAGTGGACAAATAACTTCCATTGTATTTTATAGAAACGCTGACTTTGACGTACGTAGCGCAAAGTTTAATAGGAAAGGTCATGTTGTGCCCCGGCTGTCAGGCACCTGAATTTTAATTAAAAAGTTGGTCCAATTATCCATCTGCAGAGCACTTGACTTTGCAAACAATGTTATCCAGATGAGTCATTTAGAAGAACGTGTGTTTGACCACAACGCTGTCGTTAAATTTCCAATCTGCAAAGTTCTGCAGAGTCTTACTGCAAAGTGAAACAGCAGAAGAACATAGCAGCAGGTTGGCAATTTCACCACCAAAACTGAAATAAAAACCCAAAAGAAAACAGGGGAAATTGTCTTGTGTCACATGATCAACAAACTGTGCACTCTTGGGTACCACTCGTACCCATCTTATTTGTCACTGCTATCTTTATGATTTGTACTCCCAACTTGACCCTCAAGGGATCCACCTGCACATAAGAAAAGCCCACATAAGACACCTATGGCATCTCCACAAAAATATAAGCTTGCTTTTTAATTCAGATTCCAGCCCTGACAAGCTGTTTTTATAAACTTCAAATAAAAAAAAAAATGAGGACACCAACATTTTGTCATCAAGTCAGAAGAGGGAAGGGTCTGTTCTAACACTAAGTTAATTGGGAAAAAATATCCATACACAAAGACGTTTTCCCACCATAATTAGCCAGCACAAATGATTAATGTAAGGGACCAAATGAGGCTGAAGGTGAGGGTCAATAACTTCCATCAAGATATTTTTTTGGAGACAAGGAATAATGGCTTCAATGATTCAATCATAACAGGAGACAACTTAACGCTGGGACCAGGATTAAGACAATGAATTAAGCAATCATGGGTGTCTTATGGGTTGGGAGGGAAGGAAGGACAAGGTAGAGAGTACCCTCCATGGTAATACCTTATAGTGATGGTTGTGGTTGGCAGGAAGGCACCTTAAGATAGTTGGTGCTCAGATGATCCATATTATGTTTCAATAAAGGAAGTTTTCTTGATTACGTGTGGCTACTTTTTACCTTTTTGAATAGTGCTCTGTGAAGGGTAGAGACAGCCTATTATTATGTGGAGATTATAGCAGATAGGGGTTAATTTACATTGGACACAATTGCAATAGGGGTTATGGGGGGGTGAGGGAGTGTACCACACTGGGGATTACAATTTGTGCAATTCTATTAACCTGATTATTACAGAAGCAAATTAAACCAAGGCTAGTGTATATGCTTATTACTGTGTATACATTTTACCTACAGGGTGCCAGTGTATGTCAATATACAAAGACTCATGTAAATCTACCTCCAATTCTAGGGCTGCCAGATCACCAGTTATAGTTGTACAGACACAATATTACTGCCCGACATCTCAACTATACCAAAATCTCACATGACATCCTGTGTGAATATGTTGTGGCACAATCTTTTTCAGTTCTGGAACATTTGGGCTTCAGGGTTAGAGTTAGGGTAAAAAAAAACATAATTTATGCTTACCTGATAAATTTATTTCTCTTGTAGTGTATCCAGTCCACGGATCATCCATTACTTGTGGGATATTCTCCTTCCCAACAGGAAGTTGCAAGAGGATCACCCACAGCAGAGCTGCTATATAGCTCCTCCCCTCACTGCCATATCCAGTCATTCGACCGAAACAAGACGAGAAAGGAGAAACCATAGGGTAAAGTGGTGACTGTAGTTTAATTAAAATTTAGACCTGCCTTAAAAGGACAGGGCGGGCCGTGGACTGGATACACTACAAGAGAAATAAATTTATCAGGTAAGCATAAATTATGTTTTCTCTTGTTAAGTGTATCCAGTCCACGGATCATCCATTACTTGTGGGATACTAATACCAAAGCTAAAGTACACGGATGATGGGAGGGACAAGGCAGGAACTTAAACGGAAGGAACCACTGTCTGTAGAACCTTTCTCCCTAAAACAGCCTCCGAAGAAGCAAAAGTGTCAAATTTATAAAATTTTGAAAAGGTGTGAAGCGAAGACCAAGTCGCAGCCTTGCAAATCTGTTCAATAGAGGCCTCATTTTTAAAGGCCCAGTGGAAGCCACAGCTCTAGTAGAATGAGCTGTAATCCTTTCAGGGGGCTGCTGTCCAGCAGTCTCATAGGCTAAGCATATTATCCTCCGAAGCCAAAAGGAGAGAGAGGTTGCCGAAGCTTTTTGACTTCTCCTCTGTCCAGAGTAAACGACAAACAGGGCAGATGTTTGACGAAAATCTTTAGTAGCCTGTAAGTAAAACTTCAAGGCACGGACTACGTTCAGATTATGCAAAAGACGTTCCTTCTTTGAAGAAGGATTAGGACACAATGATGGAACAACAATCTCTTGATTGATATTCCTGTTAGAAACCACCTTAGGTAAAAACCCAGGTTTGGTACGCAGAACTACCTTGTCTGAATGAAAAATCAGATAAGGAGAATCACAATGTAAGGCAGATAACTCAGAGACTCTTCGAGCCGAGGAAATAGCCATCAAAAACAGAACTTTCCAAGATAAAAGTTTAATATCAATGGAATGAAGGGGTTCAAACGGAACTCCCTAAAGAACTTTACGAACCAAGTTTAAGCTCCACGGGGGAGCAACAGTTTTAAACACAGGCTTAATCCTAACCAAAGCCTGACAAAATGCCTGGACGTCTGGAACTTCTGCCAGACGCTTGTGCAAAAGAATAGACAGAGCAGAGATCTGTCCTTTTAAAGAACTAGCTGATAAGCCTTTGTCCAAACCCTCTTGGAGAAAGGACAATATCCTAGGAATCCTAACCTTACTCCATGAGTAACTCTTGGATTCACACCAATAAAGATATTTATGCCATATCTTATGGTAGATTTTCCTGGTGACAGGCTTCCGAGCCTGTATTAAGGTATCAATGACTGACTCGGAGAAGCCACGCCTTGATAGAATCAAGCGTTCAATCTCCATGCAGTCAGTCTCAGAGAAATTAGATTTGGATGATTGAAAGGACCTTGTATTAGAAGGTCCTGCCTCAGAGGCAGAGTCCATGGTGGAAGAGATGACATGTCCACTAGGTCTGCATACCAGGTCCTGCATGGCCACGCAAGCGCTATTAGAATCACTGATGCTCTCTCCTGTTTGATTTTGGCAATCAGTCGAGGGAGCAGAGGAAACGGTGGAAACACATAGGCCAGGTTGAAGAACCAAGGAGCTGCTAGAGCATCTATCAGCGTTGCTCCCGGGTCCCTGGACCTGGATTCATAACAAGGAAGCTTGGCGTTCTGGCGAGACGCCATGAGATCCAGTTCTGGTTTGCCCCAACGATGGACCAGTTGAGCAAAACACCTCCGGATGGAGTTCCCACTCCCCCGGATGAAAAGGCTGACGACTTAGAAATCCGCCTCCCAGTTCTCTACGCCTGGGATGTGGATCGCTGACAGGTGGCAAGAGTGAGACTCTGCCCAGCAAATTATCTTTGAGACTTCTAACATCGCTAGGGAACTCCTGGTTCCCCCTTGATGGTTGATGTAAGCCACAGTCGTGATGTTGTCCGACTGAAATCTGATGAACCTCAGTGTTGCTAACTGAGGCCAAGCTAGAAGAGCATTGAATATTGCTCTTAACTCAAGAATATTTATTGGGAGGAGTTTCTCCTCCTGAGTCCACGATCCCTGAGCCTTCAGGGAGTTCCAGACTGCGCCCCAACCTAGAAGGCTGGCATCTGTTGTTACAATCATCCAATCTGGCCTGCGAAAGGTCATACCCTTGGACAGATGGACCCGAGAAAGCCACCAGAGAAGAGAATCTCTGGTCTCTTGATCCAGATTTAGTAGAGGGGACAAATCTGAGTAATCCCCATTCCACTGACTTAGCATGCATAATTGCAGCGGTCTGAGATGCAGGTGCGCAAATGCACTATGTCCATTGCCGCTACCATTAAGCCGATTACTTCCATGCACTGAGCCACTGACGGGCGTGGAATGGAATGAAGGACACAGCAAGCATTTAGAAGTTTTGATAACCTGGACTCCGTCAGGTAAATTTTCATCTCTACAGAATCTATAAGAGTCTCTAGGAAGGAGACTCTTGTGAGTGGTGATAGAGAACTCTTTTCCACGTTCACTTTCCACCCATGCGACCTCAGAAATGCCAGAACTATCTCTGTATGAGACTTGGCAATTTGAAAGCTTGACGCCTGTATCAGGATGTCGTCTAGATACGGAGCCACCGCTATGCCTCGCGGTCTTAGAACCGCCAGAAGTGAGCCCAGAACCTTTGTAAAAATTCTCAGGGCAGTGGCCAACCCGAAGGGAAGAGCTACAAATTGGTAATGCCTGTCTAGAAAGGCAAACCTTAGGAACCGATGATGATCTTTGTGAATCGTATGTGAAGGTAGGCATCCTTTAAGTCCACTGTGGTCATGTACTGACCCTCTTGGATCATGGGTAGGATGGTCCGAATAGTTTCCATTTTGAATGATGGAACTCTGAGGAATTTGTTTAAGATCTTTAGATCCAAGATTGGTCTGAAGGTTCCCTCTTTCTTGGGAACCACAAATAGATTTGAATAAAATCCCTGTCCTTGTTCCGTCCGCGGAACTGGATGGATCACTCCCATTACTAGGAGGTCTTGCACACAGCTTAGGAATGCCTCTTTATCTGGTTTGCTGATAACCTTGAAAGATGAAATCTCCCTTGTGGAGGAGAAGCTTTGAAGTCCAGAAGATATCCCTGAGATATGATCTCTAACGCCCAGGGATCCTGAACATCTCTTGCCCACGCCTGGGCGAAGAGAGAAAGTCTGCCCCCCACTAGATCCGTTTCCGGATAGGGGGCCGTTCCTTCATGCTGTCTTGGGGGCAGCAGCAGGCTTTCTGGCCTGCTTGCCCTTGTTCCAGGACTGGTTAGGTTTCCAGGCCTGTCTGGAATGAGCAACAGTTCCCTCTTGTTTTGAAGCGGAGGAAGTTGATGCTGCTCCTGCCTTGAAATTTCGAAAGGCACGAAAATTAGACGGTTTGGCCTTTGATTTGGCCCTGTCCTGAGGAAGGGTATGACCCTTGCCTCCAGTAATGTCAGCAATAATTTCCTTCAAGCCAGGCCCGAATAAGGTCTGCCCCTTGAAAGGAATGTTGAGTAATTTAGACTTTGAAGTCACGTCAGCTGACCAGGATTTAAGCCATAGCGCCCTACGTGCCTGGATGGCGAATCCGGAATTCTTAGCCGTTAGTTTAGTCAAATGAACAATGGCATCAGAAACAAATGAGTTAGCTAGCTTAAGCGTTCTAAGCTTGTCAATAATTTCATTCAATGGAGCTGTCTGGATGGCCTCTTCCAGGGCCTCAAACCAGAATGCCGCCGCAGCAGTGACAGGCGCAATGCATGCAAGGGGCTGTAAAATAAAACCTTGCTGAATAAACATTTTCTTAAGGTAACCCTCCAATTTTTTATCCATTGGATCTGAAAAAGCACAACTGTCCTCAACCGGGATAGTGGTACGCTCTGCCATAAGTCCCGTGTAGTGGCGTCTATTGGAAACATTTTTCTAAATATAAGAGGTGGGGAAAAGGGCACACCGGGTCTATCCCACTCCTTGCTAATAATTTCTGTAAGCCTTTTATCTATCTATCCAGCCTACACAATTTCTCTGGAATTGCAACTGTGTTACAGTCATTCAGAGCAGCTAATACCTCCCCAAGCAATACACGGAGGTTCAATCTCTGAATCAGGTTTCCACGAGTCAGAGATGTCACCCACAGACTGAAGCTCTACGTCCTCATGTTCTGCATACTGTGACGCAGTATCAGACATGGCTCTAACAGCATTTGCGCGCGCTTGTCTCTTAATTCAGGCAATCTAGATAATACCTCTGACAGGGTATTATTCAGGATTGCAGCCATGTCCTGCAAGGTAATCGCTATGGGCATCCCTGATGTAATTGGCGCCATATTAGCGTGCGTCCCCTGAGCAGGAGGCGAAGGGTCTGACACGTGGGGAGAGTTAGTCGGCATAACTTCCCCCTCGACAGAACCCTCTGGTGATAAATCTTTTATAGATAAAGACTGATCTTTACTGTTTAAGGTGAAATCAATACATTTAGTACACATTCTCCTATGGGGCTCCACCATGGCTTTCAAACATAATGAACAAGTAGGTTCCTCTGTGTCAGACATATTTAAACAGACTAGCAATGAGACTAGCAAGCTTGGAAAACACTTTAAAACAAGTTTACAAGCAATATAAAAAATGTTACTGTGCCTTTAAGAAACACAAATTTTCCCAAATTTTTAAACAGTGAAAAAATGCAGTTACACTAACAAAATTTTTACAGTGTATGTAATAAGTTAGCAGAGCATTGCACCCACTTGTAAATGGATGATTAACCCCTTAATACCAAAAACGGAATAACAAATGACAAAAACGTTTTTTAAACAGTCACAACAACTGCCACAGCTCTACTGTGGCTTTTTTACCTCCCTCAATACGACTTTTGAAGCCTTTTGAGCCCTTTAGAGAAGTCCTGGATCATGCAGGAAGAAGCTGGATGTCTGTGTCTGTAATTTTTGCTGTGCAAAAAAACGCTAAAATAGGCCCCTCCCACGCATATTACAACAGTGGGAAGCCTCAGGTAACTGTTTCTAGGCAAAATTCAAGCCAGCCATGTGGAAAAAACTAGGCCCCAATAAGTTTTATCACCAAACATATGTAAAAAACGATTAAACATGCCAGCAAACGTTTTAAAATACACTTTTATAAGAGTATGTATCTCTATTAATAAGCCTGATACCAGTCGGTATCACTGCATTTAAGGCTTTACTTACATTACTTCGGTATCAGCAGCATTTTCTAGCAAATTCCATCCCTAGAAAAATATTTTAACTGCACATACCTTATTACAGGAAAACCTGCACGCTATTCCCCCTCTGAAGTTACCTCACTCCTCAGAATATGTGAGAACATCAAAGGATCTTAGTTACTTCTGCTAAAATCATAGAAAACGCAGGCAGATTCTTCTTCTAAATACTGCCTGAGATAAACAGTACACTCCGGTACCATTTAAAAATAACAAACTTTTGATTGAAGAAATAAACTAAGTATAAAACACCACAGTCCTCTTACGACCTCCATCTTAGTTGAGAGTTGCAAGAGAATGACTGGATATGGCAGCGAGGGGAGGAGCTATATAGCAGCTCTGCTGTGGGTGATCCTCTTGCAACTTCCTGTTGGGAAGGAGAATATCCCACAAGTAATGGATGATCCGTGGACTGGATACACTTAACAAGAGAAAAAAAGGTAGGTATACAAGCGCTAAGTATTACTTGTATATTCCTGGAGGATTCCCCTAGCTTTTTAGCGCTTGTATACCTACCTTTTTTTTACCCAATTTGAATTCTGGGATTTTTGTTAGAGGGAATCCCACTATACTAAGCCGGGGGTGAGGGTCCTAGCGTGGGTCTATGCCCTTTTTCTACACACCATTAGAGTTAGTGTAAGCCATCTGGAGGCCACATTGGCATCAAATGATTTCACAGGCCTTTGTCACTAAGCAGCAATATCACCTGCAATAGCTACATTGTGTTAAAAGGACACTGAAGTCCAAATTAAACTTTCATGATAGAGTGAGCAATGTTAAAAAAACACCTTACAATTTACTTCCATTATCAAACTGATCTCTCTCTTCATATCCTTTGTCCGCTCCTTTACACAAGAGCATACTGAAGAAGGCTCAGGAGCGTACACGACTTAAAGGGACACTGAACCCAATTTTTTTTCTTTCATGATTCAGATAGAGCAGCAATTTTAAGCAACTTTCCAATTTACTCCTATTATCCCTTTTTCTTCACTCTCTTGCTATCTTTATTTGAAAAGCAAGATTAGAAGCTGGCACATATTTGGTTAACAACCTGGGTTTCCCTTGCTGATTGGACAGCACCAATAAAGAAGTGCTGTTCAGGGTCTGAATAAAAAATTGTCTGACTCCTTAGCTTAGATCCCTTCTTTTTCAAATAAAGATAGCAAGAGAACGAAGAAAATTGATAATAGGAGTAGATTAGAAAGTTGCTTAAAATGTCATGCTCTATCTGAATCATGAAAGAAAAATTTTGGGTTCAGTATCCCTTTAAGCATTATATGTATAACATTGTTACAAACTCTGAAGCCATATAGTGCTCAAGACATGTGGACACCCTTTAGCCTACCACAGTATGCTCTCATCAAAGGATATAGATATCACAAACAGCAGAAGTACATTTAATAACAAGTAAATTGGAAATATTTTGTTTTTCTTTAATTGCACATTCTGTCTGAATCAGGAAAGTTTAGTTTTCCCTTGCATGCCCCTTTAAGGACTTTAAGACACAGCTACACTTTGTACCTAAGATCTTCCACATTGGCCACCGTCTTGGTAAGGATTCCTTTCTCTCGCCTCAATTTCTTTATCTCTAGTTTGAGAAGCCGAATGTCCTCTACCCTCTGTTTGTACTGACGCTCCCCTTTGTTCAGAATGGACTGTTGGATCTTAATCTTTTCGTAGAGAAGTGCCAGTTCGTCATTCCTGCGGACCAGCTGTGTTCCAAGAATATCCCTCTCACTAATAACCTGCAAGTACACAGCATCAACAAAATAATGAATAACAAAGCACGATTCTCTGAGGGCTGTTTTATGCAGACAAAACATAAACTGCTTCATATTAATTAACTTAAAACGTCTCTCTTACGGATACTGAACAGCTGCATCGTATGGGTCTCTGTCTCCGAAATAATGAAATTAGGTAGGAAGCCTTGTCAAGACAAATATCCCAAGTGTCTGTTCAAGGATCTTTATATATGAAATAAAATATCTCAGATACACATAGTCTGAATACAATATGTTCAAGTCCATATAGCATTTGAAAATCTAGGGCCAAATGTAAATGAATTGAAAGGAACACAGTCATCACATAAACAACTGGAAGTCACTTAATCACTTGGATGCCAGAGAGCCCCACAATGCATTTGCAAGCCAATGTACAGCCAATCAACAGCCCTACGTAGACAAGGGGGTTAAAAGACTGAAAAACGATTTTCACATTTGAGATAACTATTAATAGTCAAATAGTATTTTATATTATTAATTAAAAGTATGCAGGGACAGTACAAAGTGCAATAAATATGCTGCTTTTGCTTTTTTTTAATACTGACATTAGTGCGTCACAGGTGCCGGTTCCAAAGTGTACTTAGTTGCTGATTGGTACGTAGGTTTTGTGCACTCGCTTGATTGACAGGCAAACAAGAGCACAGCATGCATGCATCAATTAGCGCCAGTATAAAACCAGTGCCAGGGTGTGCACAAGGTGCCAATCTCAGACTCTGTATTACAAAAAAGCATTAAAAAAATGCTGAGCTGTAGAACAACAGCATACCATTGATTTGCACATCCCTTTAATAACATCCAGTCACTTTCAGTGCTTACGGCCATATACATTTCCAATTCTATGTCATCTGGCGATGTACAGACTCCCTATCTTATCAGTGCTACACTATAAAGGATTATTTGCTGAATTCATTGCATTACATTTGTGATAACACCTAAATAAATGTAATATAGAAAAAAAGAATCCTGGTTAAAAGGGCACAAAAGGTGATAATATGTTAGAAACTTTACTACTGCAACAACGTTTCAAATACGGTTGCTAAAAAAGTAGTTGTTTGATAGTTACCTGATTAGTATATACACATGCTGATCTCAGACTTAAAGGGACATTTAGAAATTGAAATATGTTTAATTATGTGTATTAAAAAAACAACAGACTTGTTATTTGTTGTCTGCTGCACAACCCATCCCTAACACCGCTATATTCTACACAGCCATTGTTTGTTCAGTCTAGTAACCTGTATCTGTCTATTCCTCAGCAGAGGAGATAACATAAGGGGATTCTGGGTTAGAACTCGATACTGCTCATTACTTTATGGAGACCACAACTTTTACACTTAGTTGTTTAAAGGGACATTATCGTCAACAAATGACATGCTCTAATTTGTTACAATATGTCATTTTAAGACCCGGCACTACAGTGTTTTTAACCCCCACAAACGGGACAGTGTAGAAGTACCACTCGGGACCTTCAGAGAACTGCTGGTCCTGAGCAAAAATCGCCACTGATCCAATAAACAGCGCTAGTCTCGTGACTCAGATGTGGGACTGGCGCTGTTGATTGGATCAGCAACAGTTTCCACCCTTTGTGGGGATTAAACACAGCGTAGTGTAGGGTTGACAGTCTTAACATAACATTCTATAACAAATTAGAGCAGGTCATTTTTTTTACTATTACGGCCCTTTAAATGACAAATGTACTAATAAAACAAAACAACTGCATATTATTCTCAGGCTAATCTTTGCTTTGAGCACATTATTTTTTGTAACATTTATCTAAAGTTTAATGTCCCTTTAAAAAAGAATAAAGGAATCCATGATAGCGACTTGTGTGTCCTTTTAACTTACAAATTCAAATAGATCCAATTATTGATCGTCAAAGAATACTAGTTACCAACACAGCATATTACTGTGTGTTGGATATAATGTAATTATCACTACTGTATCATGTACTAGAAAGAGATGAAAGAATTTGATGAAACAACATTACTAAAATCAGCACTAAGGTGCAGTTATAATGCACTTGAAGTTGCAGATTTAAAGAATTAGGAAATAGTTTATTTACAGCTAGATTAGCAGTTTGGCGTTATGAGTGAAAAAGCAGCGTTATGCTTCATATTGCTGCTTTTTCCCTAACGCCTAAAATGCCGCCCTCCCACATCGCAAACACTACTTAAATATTATTAACCCCTAATCTGCCCACACCGTCGCTATAATAAACCTATTAATTACTAAACCACAAGCCCCCCACAACGAAATATACTATAATAAACTATTAACCCCATTACCTCTGGCCTCCCACATCACTACATAAATATATTAACCCCTAAACCTAACCCTAACGTAACCCTAAGCATAAGTTTAAACCTAACACCCCCTAACTTAAATATAATTAAAATAAAGCTAAATAAACCTTACAATTATTACCTAAATAATTCCTATTTAAAACTAAATACACACTTACATGTAAAATAAAAAAAAACTAAGCTAGCTACAATATAACTAATAGTTATAGTGTAGCTAGCTTATGTTTTATTTTTATTTCACAGGAAAGTTTGTATTTATTTTAACTAGGTAGACTAGTTAGGAAATAGTTATTAACTATTTAATAACTACCTAGCTAAAATAAATACAAAGTTACCTGTAAAATAAAACCTAACCTGCCTTACACTAAAAACTAACATTACAAAAAAATAAAATAAATTAAATTATTAAAATACAATTTTCTAAATTACAAAAAAAATAAACACTAAATTACAAAAAATAAAAAACCACATTATCGACAATAAAAACGAATTACTCCTAATCTAATAGCCCTATAAAAATACCCCCCCCCCCCCCCCAAATAAATAAAAAAACCTAGCCTACACTAAACTGCCAATGGACCTTAAAAGGGCCTTTTGTGGGGCATTGCCCCAAAGAAATCAGCTCTTTTACCTGTAAAAAAAATTACAACACCTAAATTAACCTAACCTAAGCTACACATTGCCCTGGAAAGGGCATTTAGCTCTTTTACGGTGCCCAAACCCTAAGCTAAAAATAAAACCCACCCAATAAACCCTTAAAAAAACCTAACACTAACCCCCGACGATCCACTTACAGTTTTCGAAGACTGGACATCCATCCTCATCCAAGCAGGCAGAATTCCTTATCGAAGCAGGCAGAATTCCTCATCGAAGCCGGCAGAAGTCTTCATCCAAGAAGGCAGAAGTCTTCATCCAAGTGGGCAGAAGTCTTCATCCAGATGGCATCATCTTTCTTCATCCATCCGTCGCAGAGCAGGTCCATCTTCAAGACATCCGGCACGGAGCATCCTCTTCTTCTGATTGTCACTGTAAAACGAAGTTCTCTTTAAGTGACGTCATCCAAGATGGCATCCCTTACATTCCGATTGGCTGATAGAATTCTATCAGTCAATAGGAATTAAAGGGGAAAAATCATATTGGCTTATCCAATCAGCCAATAGGATTGAGCTTTAATCCTATTGGCTGATCCAGTCATCCAATAGGATTGAGCTTGCATTCTATTGGCTGATTGGAATAGCCAATAGAATGCAAGCTCAATCCTATTGGCTGATTGGATCAGCCAATATGATTTTCCCTTTTAATTCCTATTGGATGATAGAATTCTATCAGCCAATCGGAATGTCAGGGACGCCATCTTGGATGACGTCACTTAAAAGGCAACTTCATTTTACAGTGACGATCGGAAGAAGAGGATGCTCCGCGCCGGATGGATGAAGATAGAAGATGCCTTCTGGATGAAGACTTCTGCCCGCTTGAATGAAGACTTCTGCCAGCTTGGATGAAGACTTTTGCCCGCTTGGATGAAGACGTCTGCCGGCTTCGATGAGGACTTCTGCCCGCTTGGATGAAGTCTTCTGCCCGTTGGATGAGGACTTCTGCCCGCTTGGATGAGGATAAATGTCCGGTCTTCGAAAATTGTAAGTGGATCGTTGGGGGTTAGTGTTAGGTTTTTTAAGGGTTTATTGGGTGGGTTTTATTTTTAGCTTAGGATTTGGGCACTGTAAAAGAGCTAAATGCCCTTTTAAGGGCAATGCCCATACAAATGCCCTTTTCAGGGCAATGGTTAGCTTAGGTTTATTTAGATAGGTTTTTATTTGGGGGGGTTGATTGGTTGGGTGGTGGGTTTTACTGTTGGGGGGTGTTTGTATTTTTTTTTTACAGGTAAAAGAGCTGATTTCTTTGGGGCAATGCCCCATAAAAGGCCCTTTAAGGTCCATTGGCAGTTTAGTGTAGGCTAGGGTTTTTTTTATTTTGGGGGGGCTTTTTATTTTGATAGGGCTATTAGATTAGGAGTAATTTGTTTTTATTTTTGATAATGTGGTTTTTTATTTTTTGTAATTTAGAAAATTGTATTTTAATAATTTAATTTATTTTATTTTATTGTAATGTTAGTTTTTAGTGTAAGGCAGGTTAGGTTTTATTTTACAGGTAACTGTATTTATTTTATCTAGGTAGTTATTAAATAGTTAATAACTATTTACTAACTAGTCTACCTAGTTAAAATAAATACAAACTTACCTGTGAAATAAAAATAAAACCTAAGATAGCTACAATATAACTGTTAGTTATATTGTAGCTAGCTTAGGGTTTATTTTATAGGTAAGTTTGTATTTAGTTTTAAATAGGAATTATTTAGGTAATAATTGTAAAGTTTATTTAGCTTTATTTTAATTATATTTAAGTTAGGAGGTGTTAGGGATAGATTATGCTTAGGGTTACGTTAGGGTTAGGTTTAGGGGTTATATATTTATGTAGTGTTAGTGATGTTGGAGGCCAGAGGTTTAGGGGTTAATAACTTTAGTATAGTGGCGGCGACATTGGGGACGGCAGATTAGTGGTTAATAACTGTAATGTAGGTGGCGGCGATGTTAGGGGCAGCAGATTAGGGGTGTTTAGACTCGGGTTTATGTTAGGGTGTTAGGTTTAAACATAACTTTTTCTTTCCCCATAGACATCAATGGGGCTGCGTTACGGAGCTTTTGTTTCCGCGATCTCAGGTGTTAGGCTTCTTTTTTGCCGGCTCTCCCCATTGATGTCTATGGGGAAATCGTGCACGAGCACGTCAAACCAGCGCTTGTATTTCGGTGTGGTATGGAGCTCAATGCCACCATAACACCTGCACAAGCCTGCTTTTTGTAAACTTGTAATAGCAGCGCTATAAGAAGGTGAATTAACGCCGCTTTTGTGGCTGTTGTTAATTTCCCTATAGCGCTCAAAACTCGTAATCTAGCTGTTAGTGATTTAAATTCAAGTTATTTTACATTTTATCACTGAGACATAAGTACAAAGCAATGACTATGACAAGTTTATACATCAGGTGATGTGTGTGAGGTTTAGGTTTATTTTCAAAAGTAGAATATGAAGTAGAGCGCCTCTCTTCTGTGCAGGCTGACAAGGGTTATGGCCAAACCCCTCCGCAATATCTCACACACAGCAAAGTTCGGGAGCACCAAATTTTTAGATCATAAAAGATCTTTATTATTCATCTTAGGGTCATGCCATATACAAGATTAAAGGCTTGTGGCCCAAAAGGTAGCATGACCCTAAGATGAATAATGAAGGTCTTTTATGAACATTCAGTGATGCTGGACTTTGCGGTGTGTTGGGTTTATTTTAACAGCGCTGCTTTACTGAATTCAATGGAGTGAATATATCGCAAATGTGATATCCTCTGAATTTTTCATTTTTAACTTGTAATACAAGCGCTACCCAGTGCATGCAAAAAGTTTACTTCTAGCAATGTTAATGCTCACGCAGGGGCGGTGATTACCGCTCATATGTTATCTAGCTCTAATCTTTGCCCTATTTGCATTAGGTATGTTATTAGTTTTTAAGACATGGCTACGTTCCTATTTTGTTTATTTGTTTGTTTATTTTATGGTCATCTTCTTTTAATCTGAGGTTTATCACTCCCTTTACAGTTAATATGTTGACAACTTATCTTTTCTGAGTAAAGGACTGAAAACTCAAGTGTCAATGTGTTATGTTCAGCTACACTTATAAGGCGCCACCTGCATTCTTCTATCTCAGAAGCTGATATTAAAGTCAAATATTTTATATTAGAGCAAAAACATTCAGGGCTGAGTCTTGGGCAGCCAATAAGACATAAAATAAATGACGGCCATGCCTGATCCAGTTCTTTCTTTTGCCTTAGCCGCTCTGCGTCAGCCTCTGAGATTATCTTCAGCAACTTCCTCTCCTCTGCCTCTTGATTTTCAATGAACTGTTTGGTCTCCAAACTCTGCTGCCTCATCTTCTGCAGTTCAGCCTGTGGGTATAAAAGAGATTATTGTTACAGCCACTGTCTGATATCAGTGAAAGCAAATCAGAACACGTGCAGCGGTACGGGAGACGGAAATGAAAGCAGAGTGCTATAATGTACAGCTCTCACATACTATACAAACAGACAGGTGCACAGTTTATATCGGAAAGCTTTCTTTAGCTTATTGAGTGTGCGCTACCTGGAGAGACCACTGTGCTAGGCACTTATCACTCATGCATACAAGGCGTATCTAGACGTAAGTAGAATGTTAGTGGCTCTGAGAGTCACATGGAGCAGCCTATATAAGGCAAGATTATGAGTGGAGCTAGATAGAAGCTTTTTGTGCACATCGGGTTGTGCTTGTATTACAAGTTGAAAGTAAAATGTTTGTGTGCAAGCGCAACCCAACGCACAATAACCAGATATAGCGAAGGTGTGAACGTATTTTCCCCATAAAAGTCAATGGAGAGCCCCAACTAACAAAAGTACTCGCACACTAACCCGACAGGAGTTATGAAAATGTCACATTCAAATGTTCTTCAAATACAGAACAATGTACTTTTAATTGTAAATATATATATATATATATATATATATATATATATATATATATATATATGTATACCTATACCTGTATATCTATTCCCATTGATATATAGGTATAGATATGTAGATATGTATTTTACACAAACAGTATCAGATATATATAGAAATATAAATGTAATAATAAAAAGCACATTATTTTCTTTGTGAAGAACATAGGAATGTAAAATATGTGTAACAAGCATTGGGGTTCACGACCTAGGACTACTGTGGTCATGTCAGTGCACGTGAAATATTGCTAACTTCAATGTGCGTTCTTGAAATGTTAAATATGAAATATGTGCGCTAACCCAACCACTTTCAACTCGTAATACGCACGCTATGTTCTTTGCTGCAAAGCACCATAAAATCGCTGATATCGCTTGCATGCTACAGTTAGCACTCCACTCGTAACCTAGCCCATTCTGTGCTGCATTCGATGAACGCTAGACAAACTTAAAGGAGGTTGGTATCCGAAATGTTCTATCACACATTTGAAAAAGCAGCGTTTACACATCAAAAATATTTTGCCTGAACATGTTAAGTAGAAACTGATTAAAATAAAATGAACACTTATACTGCAGTACTGGCTGGGTACTTCTCCCTCACTGACTGATAAGGATAACTCTGCCTTGCTAGGGGAGAGAGACAGATCTCTGCAAGAACATTTTAATTTATTCAGAACAGGAATAAAAAAACAAAACCAATGTGAAACCTTACACAGCTGCTGAAACAGAGGCCCCAGAGGGTGCACTGCTTTCTTCAAAGGGGCAAGGTGGTACTTCTGAGTGGCCGTACAGCTAAAAAAACGTAAACATGCTTGCAACAAATGGGTCGCCCTGGGGAGGGTAAATAATTACCCAATTAACTTATTTATTTATTTTTAAATAGCAAGGTTTGATCATTTCCAGGATGTTTTGCAGGTTATAAAAAAAAGCAAAAAGGATTGCTGCACACTGCAGTAAACAGCAAATACAGGGATGTGGATACAGGATGTTGGAGAGAATGATATAAAGATTAAGTAAACCTAATATGATGATGGAATATTTCTGTAACAAAATAGATTAACTTTGGGATATTATTAGGAAAATCTAAATGATTACAGCCAGAGAAAATACAGCAAATATAATAATCAGCTTTAGCTGTGTCTTCCTGCTGCACGGTGCCCCAATAACAAAATTGTGTGGGTAAAAACCACTGAGCTCTGGACATTGTCTGTTAAATAATTGAATAGTAAAAGGACGCCTGTCAAACTGGTGATTCCTCGGCTGGTAGACAAAATGAGGAGCTTGTTGAGGCAGAATGTAGAAATTAGACACTGAGGCGTTTTCCAGCGTCTATGACAAGTGTGACATATCACAGTAAGATGCAAGTAAAAACATCAATCTCTCCTATCTCCCATGGATCGATTGGCAGTTTGTCATATGCTTAACGCATCTGTTACAATGGGCAGCTGACTACACTTGGCAGGAGAAAGTGAGGGAAAAGCTTGGATTTAACCCTTTGGCAATAATGTCATGCTGTACAATGCATTCCAGCTCTCTGGATCTCAGTAGGTTGAGCAGCTAAAACTAGAGTAAACAAGGCCTTTTATTTTGTTTGTGCTAAATGATCTTGTATACTCAAACAGGTTAATATACTGAATGCAGTTGTTTTACATCTCATACCTTCAATGACTCTTTCTCCTTTTCTATACGTTGGTGATCCAAATGCACCTTTACAAGTGCTGACTCTTTAGAAGCGATCTCCTCCCTCAGCTGGTCCACCTGGTGGTTCATGATCTTAAGTGATCTCTTAAGTTCTGTGATTTCATCCTAGAAGGAAAACACAATTATACAGGCAGAAGAGGTAAAAAGGTCCTAATGCTGATATGTGACAGAAGAAAGCATTTTGTTTTGTGCATATTTATTATTCAGTATCACACAGTTTGGAATGGAAATATGTGTTATGTTGGTTAAGGGGCTACTAGGTTTGAGGCCAAGCTGCAATAGACTTCATATTAGGCTTACACCTAAACGTTAGCCTTAAATGGAGGTATAGTCTACCTTTGCTTGCCTGAGATTCTCATTTTTTTGATTTTTTTTTAAATTTTGGGATGGTGGTGTGCCACAGGATTTTTTAATGTAAAAAAGTGTGCCACGGCAAAAAAAAGGTTAAAAATCACTGCATTAACAGGTAACATAAGGGTTAATGCGACATTTCAAATTAGGCAAAGGTGATTTTAATTGATCCAATTAACAAGGTATAAATTTTAGGTATAAATTTTAGCTGATACAGCGTCAGATCAGAAGTCTATGACTAGGGCTCTTGTGGGCTAAAACGCGTAAGACATGATCTGTCACCTATTTTTGATAGTCTTCATGCAGAGTGTTAATGTTTTTAACGAATTGAAATAAAGATATATTTTTACTGCACTCATGGCTGGAATTTTGCATATATATAATAAAAATAAATAAAAACAGTTTCAGGAGCTACTTCGTTTAAGATTAGACTTTACAGTTTGACTTTCTTTTTCATTTTTCACTTACGGTAGTTATTATTTTTAAGTTTGGCTAGAAACGTGTAGCCTTTAACTATCTAAGATGTAGTTTAATGCTGAATATTTTCATAAATCTTTAAAAATAAATATTGTAGTGTGTGCTGTGGTTATTGGAGGCTATAAAGAGTCCTAGTAAGCGCCAAGCACATACAGCCTCTCAGTGCGTACAGCCTCTCAGTGCATAAAGCCTCTCAGTGCGCCTCATGTTGTCTGCTGATTATAGTCTAACAATATGGCGGCATTTTGTAACAAGCTGACAGCGGCTGCCATTCCTACCTGTGCCTCGATGAGATTTTTGCTGTACAGGTTCCTGTCAGTTCTCACGGCCTCATACAGGTTCTGCTGTTGCTTTAGTTTGGTCTCCCCTTCGGCAATCTTCTTTTTGTATTCAAAGATCTGCATCTCCCGGACTTTTATTTCCTCCATATGCTGTAGGACCTGTGGTAAATAAATGTGTAATATTCAGTAGGATGGTAAATGTGAAGGTCGGTAACCTGAAATACAAACACGTATAGGGTGCAGTTATTACACGACTGTAACTGTCCAGTGGATAATAACCTCATATGTCCAAACTAAAATTAAAGGGGCAGCAGATGTTAATCATTTTTTGTAATGTCGAATTTAAAGGGACATCTATTCAAAATTAAACTTTCATGATTCAGATAGGATAAGCAATTTAAACAACTTTCCAATTTTTTCTTTTTATCAACAAATTTGCTTTGTTTGCTTGGTATTCTTTGTTAAAAGCTAAACCTAGGTAGGCTCATATGCTAATTTCTAAGCCCTTGAAGCCCGCCTATTACCTCAGTGCATTATGACAGTTTTTCACAGCTACACAGCGCTATTTCATGTGGGCCATATAGATAATATGGTGCTCACTCCCGCTGAGTTACCTGGGAGTCAGCACTGATTGGCTAAAATGCAAATCTTTCAAAAGAAATGATATAAGGGGCAGTCTGCAGAAGTTTAGATAAAATGTCATCACAGAGGTAAAAAGTATATTAATATAACAGTGTTGGTTATGCAAAATGGGGAATGGGAAATAAAGGGATTATCTATCTTCTTAAACAATATACATTCTGGAGTAGACTGTCCCTTTAAGTATGATTGTTTGCTTGCTTGCTCTTTATTAATCTCCCTTGGGTGCTTATTTACACATGCGTGTCGGTGCTTCCATATTGCAGCATTTTCTTGACATCTTTAAAATTCACAGGGGGATCTAATATCCATTTCTAGTTTGTTTTATTTTTGGCACAGAGAGTTACTAGCATATATAACATGAAAGTGAACAAAATCATACATAGAATTGTTACTTCTGCATCTATTATCGCAATATTTGCATAAAATAAGCAGTACTTAAACATTTTCTCCATGAAACTAAATAAAAGCTGTTTAGATTGAAAGTAAAACTAACTAGAAGTGCACGGTAATATACAAACATGTCCGGATGTCTACAGCTTACTGGCCAACAGGGACAACTCCCACATAATGAGTTAGATTTTTCAGTACAGGGACATCCATGCTTTAAACAAGCAATATTGTGAAACATTCTGTTTTAGTTGGAACAGAGAAAATGTCCCTTTAAAAAATATATCTTTTTATTGTATGGATCGTGCGTGTAAACAAAAAGATAATAAAAGATTCACCAGCGAATAGGACAAAAATAAAAACTCACTTTCTGGGTGAGATCACTGGCGTCATTAATGTAACGGTCTCTTTCCTTCTCCAACTGGAAAATGATTTTTCGCTGTTTTTGGGCTTCCTCTTTGTAATTCTGGATCTCTTCTTCAAGGTTTTTCTTCGACTTTTCGTGGAGTTTTACCAAGTTGACTTGTTTCTCAGTGGCACTTCCAGCTTTTAGCAGGTTCTGTAAGGGGGATACGTAAATAGCAGCATTACCATAGCGCCACAACATCAGACACTTTACTGCATGGACAAACTCTCTAATGCTGCATTAATTCTATATATTGTATAAAGTAGAAATGAAAAGGGATGAGAAAATTGTACATTGTGATATTTAGTAAAACAATCAGTCTTTATTAGTTCAGCTAAAACTGCATATCCTGCTTTATTTTCCGGTCTGCTATTTATTTTCTTCTTTATCCACCCCACGGTCTTTCTACATATCTACTTATCTCTCCCAAAACCTTTGTGACCAGGAAACGCCTCTCTAATTGTAATTACAATAATTATTATAATTGCTAACATTCTAATTGGCAAACTATAAATAAAAATATATCTGTAAAAATAATTCCTTTGGCTCACGGGAAGTACAAAGTCTTAATGAGATTGTTTACATATTTCATACAACATTTATATGTAGAACCACAAGTAGCTTAAATAGGGCAGTGAGCTCTGTACTAACATAACAAAATGCCAAGATATTTTAGGAGACACATTTTATAGTTTCTTAGTAGAATATAGAATATTAGTCCTAAAGCCTGTGTACACTGGCCATTTTTTGCAGTACAGTGGTTTCACGCTTTGCTCTCTCTCTACCCCCCTCTCTTTTGCTCTCTCTGCCCCCTCTCTTCTGCTCTCTCCCCCTCTCTCTATTTTGCTCTCTCTCTCCCCCCTCTCTTTTGCTCTCTCTCCCCTCTCTTTTGCTCTGTCTCTCCCCCCTCCCTCTATTTTGCTCTCTCTCTCCCCCTCTCTTTTCCTCCCTCTCTTTTGCGCTCTCGTCCCTCTCTTTTGCTCTCCCTCTCTCTCCCCCTCTCTGTTGCTGTTTCTCTCCATCCTCCTCTCGTTTGCTCTCTCTCCCCCTCTCTTTTGCTGTCTCTCTCCCTCTCTTTTGCTCTCTTTATCCACCTCTTTTGCTCTATCCCCCTTTCTTTTGCTCTCTCCCTCTCTCCCTCCTCTCTTTTGCTGTCTCTCTCCCCCTCTCTTCTGCTCTCTCTCCCCCTCTCTTTTGCTCTCTCTCTCTCTCCCCCTCTCTTCTGCTCTCTCTCCCCCTCTCTTTTGCTCTCTCTATCCCCCTTCTTTTGCTTTCTCTTCCCCTTTCTTTTGCTGTCTCTCTCCCTCTCTTTTGCCCTCTCTATCCCTCTCTTTTGCTGTCTATCTCCCTCTCTTTTGCTCGCTCTCCCCCCTCTCTTTTGCTCTATCTCCCTCTCTGTTGCTCTCTCTATCCCCACTCTTTTGCTCTCTCTCTTCCCTTTCTTTTGCTCTCTCCCCCTACCTTTTGCTGTCTCTCTCCCTCTCTTTTGCTCTCTCTCCCCCTCTTTTATGCTCTCTCTCTCTCTCCCCCCTTCTCTCCCCCCCCTATTTTGCGCTCTCTCCACTCTCTTTTGCGCTCTCATTCCCCTCTCTTTTGCGCTCTCCCCTCCTCTCTTTTGCTCTGTCTCTCTCTCCCCTCTTTTGTGCTCTCCCTCTCTTTTTTGCTCTCTCTCCCCTCTCTTTTGCTCTCTCTCTCCCCTTTCTCCCCCTCTCTTTTGCTGTCTCTCTCCCTCTATCTCTCTTTTGCTCTTTCTCTCTCTCCCCTTTCTTTTGTTCTCCCTCCCCCCTCTCTTTTGCTGTCTCTCTCCCTCTCTTTATCTCTCTCCCTCTATCTCTCTTTTGCTCTTTCTCTCTCTCCCCTTTCTTTTGTTCTCCCTCCCCCCTCTCTTTTGCTGTCTCTCTCCCTCTCTTTATCTCTCTCTATCCCCCCTCTTTTGCTCTCTCTATCCCCCTCTCTCTCCCCTCTTTTGCGCTCTCCCCCCTCTCTTTTGCTCTCTCTCCCCTTTCTTTTGCTCTCTCTCCCCTTTCTCCCTCCCTCTCTTTTGCTCCCTCTCTTTTGCTCTCTCTCTCTGACCCCTTTCTTTTGCTCTCCCTCCCCCCTCTCTTTTGCTGTTTCTATCCCCCTCTTTTGCGCTCTCTATCTCCCCTCTTTTGACCTCTCTCTATCCCCCCTCTTTTGCTCTCTCTCTATCCTCCCTCTCACTCCCCTCTTTTGCGCTCTCCCCCTCTCTTTTGCTGTCTCTCTCCCTCTCTTTTGCTCTCTCTCTCCCATTTCTCCCCCCTCTCTTTTGCTGTCTCTCTCCCTCTCTTTTGCTCTCTCTATCTCCCCTATTTTGCTCTCTCTCTCCCCTTTCATTTGCTCTCCCTCCCCCCTCTCTTTTGCTGTCTCTCTCCCTCTCTATCCCCCCTCTTTTGCTCTCTCTCTATCCCCCTCTTTTGCTCTCTCTCTATCCTCCCTCTCTCTCCCCTCTTTTGCGCTCTCCCCCTCTCTTTTGCTCTCTTGCCCCTCTCTTTTGCTCTCTATCTCCCCTTTCTCCCCCTCTTTTTTGCTGTCTCTCTCCCTCTCTTTTGCTCTCTCTAACCCCCCTCTTTTGCTCTCTCTCTATCCCCCCTCTTTTGAGCTTTCTCTCTCTCCCTGCTGCACGACCCCGTCCGGCCTCGCCCACGGCACACCCAGCCATGCCCACGACCCGCCCGGCCCCGCCCGGCCCGCGTCACGCCCGGTCCCGCCCCCCGTCACACACGGTCGGCCCCAGATGCCAGGTCAGTGTGTTGAAGGTCAGGTGTGTTTGTCCTTGTGCTGTCTCTACTGCACATGACAGCTTCGGACAAACACACTTGGCCTTTTATATTATAGGATGAGATTCATAGAAAATGACTCAGATGGCTAACCATCAGTCTATCTATCTATCTAGCCATTATCTATCTATAATCTATCCATCCATCATGTATCTAGTATCTATTATTATCAGGTATTTCAGGGGCTTATTTATGATGGTGCGAGCGGACATGATCCGATATTGCGGATCATATCCGCTGCACATCGATAAATGCCGACAGCATTTATCATTGCACCAGCAGTTCTTGTGAACTGCTGGTGCAATACCGCCCCCTGCAGATTTGCGGCCAATCGGCCGATAGCAGAGTGTGTCAATCAACCCAATAGTATTCGATCGGGTTGATTTCTGTCCACGGCCTCAGAGCAGACGGACAGGTTATGGGGCATCAAGCTCCATACGGAGCGTGATAAATATTCCCCTATCTATCCATCTGGTATGGACATGTATTCAATAATTGGAAAGGGGTCCTCTATCTGTAGAAATGTATTTAGCAATAGTAAAGTGTAAAATGACAGTTTTGTGCTAAACTCTAAACCATCAGTGCAAATCTTTATATAGCGGTTACAGCATAGCCTTAATCATCAGTAGTTGCATCTACCAAAGTGGCTCTTTTTTATATAGAATCACATTTCTAACAATACAATTCCAAGGATATCTTAAGGTTCATTGCTGTTAAATGTAACCTGCCATCTAATATAACATTTCATAAAAGCCATATGCTGCTTGTATGACACATTATTAGAAGCCATTATATTCAGTGACATACGATCATGATCCTAATGCATCTCAGATCCCTGGAATTGCTACTACGGACACAAGAGTAATTTCAACACAAAATCAGAGCTTCTGCACTGAGGAAATGGACGTACACAATTTGTTCTTTGAAATGCTGAAAATTACCAGAACAAACTGTAGCACCTCAATTCAGCTGGCGCTCATTGCGGTAGTTTTAAAAGGCCCCCTGTATCTCCAAATGACACCTGCCGGTACAAATGCTGGCAATTCACGCTAGCTTTCTGAGTATCAGCACATGCTGAGCCTCAGATGTGATTTCCAGGTTGCCAAGGTAATTTATCTTACCCCAACTAAGATCTTCTGCAAACCCAAATAATTCATATGCATTTAAAGATACTAGTGTGTCCATTATGCAATGAGAGATAAATCAGATAAAACAACTTTGTTGTTTGGACACTAAAACTTTACACTTATTTTTTCTGCATTTAAACAACTGACATTATTTTTAAAAAAAATGTATGCTTGCCTGATAAAAAAATGTTTCTTTCCGGGCATGGAGAGTCCACAAATTCCAATTACTAGTGGGATATTCAACTCCAGCAGGAGGAGGCAAAGAGCAGCCCAGCAGAGCTGTTAAGTGTCACTTCCCTTACCCATAATCCCCAGCCATTCGGCCGAAGGAAAATGGAAAAAGAAGATAACACAAGGGTATAGAGGTGCTTGAGGTTTATACCAAAAAATGTATTTGCCTTCTTAAATCAAATAAGGGGGGGTTGTGGACTCTCCATGCCCGGAAAGAAAGAAATTTATCAGGTAAGCATAAATTTTGTTTTCTTTCCTATGGTATGGAGAGTCCACGAATTTCAATTACTAATGGGAACTAATGCCCAAGCTAGAGGACACAAACAGGAGGCACCACCGCTTGAAGAACTTTTCTCACAATGGAAGCCTCAGCTGAGGCAAAAGTATCAAATTTGTATAATTTGGAAAAGGTATGCAAAGAGGACCAAGTGGCCCCCTTGCAGCTTTGCTCCACAGATGCTTAATTTTTGAAAGCCCAGGAAGAAAAAACAGCCCTAGTGGAATGAGCCACAATTCTCTCAGGAGGCTGTTGTCTCGATGTCTCATAAGCTATCCGGATAACACTTCTCAACCAAAGAGAAAGAGAAGTAGAAGTGGCCTTCTGACCCTTCCGTTTACCAGAGAAAACAACAGAGCAGAAGATTGACGAAAATCTTTAGTTGCTTGAAGGTAAAACATTAAAGCACGCACAACATCCAGGTTATGCAACAGGCGTTCCTTCTGAGAAGAAAGATTTGGACATAAAGATGGAACAACAATTTCCTGATTGATATTGTGATCCGACACTACCTTAGGAAAAAATTCCAGCTTAGTATGAAGGACCGCCTTATCCGCATTAAAAATAAGTTAAGGGCATGACACTGCAGCTCATTTCGGTCGGTACATGATTCTACTAACAGGCCCTCTTTTACATATAAGTCTGGTATTATTAGCTCATAACCTGACTCCCTTATTTTTGACTCTCACCACAATGTATCCTTATTATATATGTAAAATGTTCCACATGCAGGACTACTGTTGTTGCCATGGGGTGATCTACCGGATGATTCGACAACGGTTTTTAGGTATCTGGTGCATGACATGACCACAGACCATTTTATATTCTATAAACCTATTATATATCCCACCTCGCTATTACTATTTATATCTCTTTCAGAGATTATCCCTGTCTAGCTATTTGCCTTTGTTTTACACTTAAGTTTGCTGTTAGTCTTCTAGTGGCAATATAGATGCAAACAGTTATCTTATTCTATTACAAATTATACGCTTGCCTGCATAATATGACTGGTTATGTTTCTACAAGTTTACTTAAATTTATTTTCAAAGTGAATGCTCAGGTCTTATGGATATGCTTTGAGGAAATGTCTTGCATCTTGCCTTAAATCTAATCGTATATACTATGCTCAAGTACATATAGGTAGACTCCGCTATGGTATTATTAGTATGTGCCTAAGGCTACTAGATATGTCAGAATTGACTAGTCATACCTGCCTGAACTACATAAGTGGCAATAATCCTGATCTGTTTGTAGCCCTTTCCTCCCTAATTATTAGTCAGACCTTTGCATATTTTCTACTGTTAATAAGTGTGTTTTTTCATGTTGTTTTTACTAAGTTCCGAGTTCTATGTTACAATATACAGTGGAATCATATGTCTATTATATATCGATACTTACATATTCCTTAAAAACCCCTGTATATTCCTAGCTCCTTGCGAAAGTAACAATAATGCTTTTTTTTTTTTTTCTTTCTTTTCAAAATTATTTTACTAATCCAATATAGATATAAGTAGCAAAGGTTCCTAGACTCCTTATAATACTACATATGTGCCTAATATGTTCCTGCTGTTGGCAGGCATAATAGTTGGTCTAATGATTTTAATTTAATGAAGGGACAGTTTGAAATATATGTATATCTGTGCCTATAGTGACCTAGTTTTTGATGTCTAGCTTATTCGGGGACTCCTATAAGTTGGTACTCTAGGCTTCAGTTTAACCCGCCTTGTGCCATAGTTTAGGCATATCAATGACAGGTCCTCCCTTTGAAGCTTACCTTTGTAACTACATTATGTAACCTTCACTAACCCCCCCGCTTTACTATTCTGGTATCCTACATGGCTCCGCTCCCCATTCCACTTTGAGCGGCTCTTGCCCGCTGAACTTCCTTTCCCCCTCTCCCGCTAATTTGGTCCAAAAGCGGCCAAACAAAAGCTAATCCACATTTGTCCTAATTTCACTAGAATAAATAACTTTATAAATCTTCATTATGGCAATGTGGAATTCATATTTTCCATATATATATATATAATATAAAAATGAGGTTCCACTATCCTTTATTGTCATCCTAGTTGAGCATGTCTTGCAATACTACTTATAATCACTAGATACTTATTGTAAATCTCTTTATCCACAATGCTTGCAGTATGAACCTTAGACATAGCTGTATAATTCATTGTTATTGTATTTATGTTCTTCCAGAGACACACAGAGTTTATGCCCAGACTTGTTATATCACTACTTCTTTACTATGTATACGGGGAATACGGTTTGTCTCACTGTTTTAATCTCATTGTAATTGGATGAATATTTTATGTAATTCTTCTCATGACCTCAATAAAAATATGTTTAAAAAAAAAAAAAAAGTTAAGGGGAATCACACTGCAGAGCCGAAAATTTGGAAACTCTGAGAGCAGAAGAAATAGCAAGAAGAAAGAAAACCTTCCAAGATAACAATTTAATATCAATAGAATGCATCGACTCAAACGGAACCTGCTGCAAAACTTTAACAACAAGATTAAGGCTCCAAGGAGGAGCCACAGGCCTGTTTCTGACCAGAGCCTGAACAAAAGATTGGACATCCGGAAGATCTGCCAGACGTTTGTGCAAAAGAATAGAAAGTGCAGAAATCTGACCCTTCAGAGTACTGACTGACAAACCCTTCTCCAGGCCCTCCTGAAGAAAAGACAACATTCTAGGAACCCTTACACTGTTCCAAGAGAAACCCTTCGATTCACACCTATAAAGGTATTTGCGCCATACCTTATGGTAAATCTTGCGAATAACAGGCTAACGAACCTGAAGCATGGTACCAATGACCTTCTCAGAGAAGCCACGCCTAGCCAAAACTAAGCGTTCAATCTCCAAGCAGTCAGTTTCAAAGAATCCAGATTTGGGTGTAGGAAGGGACACTGAAAAAGAAGGTCCTTCCTCAGAGTTAACCTCCAAGGTGGAAGAGATGACATCCTCACTAGATCCACAAACCAGATCCTGTGAGGCCAGACAGGAGGTATTAGAATCACAGATGCTTTTTCCTGTTTGATAAGAGCAATGACTTGTGGAAGGAGAGAAATGGAGGAAACAGGTAAGCTAGACCGAAGTTCCAAGGAACCAGCAGAGCATCTATTCCAATGGCTTGAAGATCTCTTGATCTTGAACCGTACTTTGGAAGTTTGGCATTTTGACATGACACCATTAGATCCAACTCCGGAATCCCCCACTTGAAGGTTATCATAGAGAATATCTCCCGGATGAAAGGGCTGCCTGCTCAGAAAATTTGCTTCCCAGTTGTCCACCCCTGGAATGTGGATGGCATATAGGAGACAATCATGAGATTCCGCCTACTGAAGAATGCGGGATACCTCCTTCATTGCTAAGGAAGTCCGAGTTCCTCCCTGGTGGTTGATGTAAGCCACCGAGGTGATGTTGTCCGATTGAAATCTGACAAACCGAACCAAGGCTAGTTGAGGCCAAGCTGTCAAGGCATTGAAGATTGCTCTCAACTTCAAGATGTTTATGGGAAGAGAGGACTCCTCCTGAGTCTAAAGGCCCAGGTGGGCATCTGTGGTCACAATCACCCACGAAGGTCTCAGGAAACATGTACCACGAGACAGATGGTCCTGAGAAATCCACCACAAGAGTTTCTTGTCAGAGGATCCAGAGCTATCCTCTGCGAGAGATCTGAGTGGTCTCCGTTCCACTGACGAAGCATGCATAGTTGTAGCGGTCTCAGATGGAACCGAGCAAAGGGGATGATATCCATGGAAGCAACCACCAGACCAATTACCTCCAGGCATTGAGCCACTGAAGGACGGATAGAAGCCTAAAGTGAAAGACAAGAAGCATGAAGTTTGGCTTGTCTGACATCTGTCAGAAAATTTTTCATGGATAAGGAATTTATAATTGTTCCCAGGAAACACACTCTTGTATCTGGAACTAGGGAATTCTTTTCCAGATTCACTTTCCACCCGTGAGAACGCAGAATAGACAACATCTCTGTATGAGATTTTGCTAGTAGAAACGATGACGTCTCAACTAAGATGTCCAAGTAAGATGCCACCGCTATTCCCTGAAATCTGACCACCGCCAAAAGAGCTCCCAGAACCTTTATGAAAATTCTGGGAGCTGTAGCAAGACCAAAAGGAAGGGCAATAAACTGAAAATATTTGTCCAGGAAAGTAAACTTTAGAAACTGGTGATGTTCCCTGTGAATTGGAACATGAAGATACGTGTCCTTCAGATCTATGGTTGTCATGAACTGACCCTCTTGTACTAAGGGCAGAATGAGGAATTTGTTGAGACACTTTAGGTCTAGAATTGGAGGAAAAGTTCCCTCCTTTTTGGGAACCACAAAGAGATTTGAATAAAATCCTTGACCCTGTTCCCTTACTGGAACTGGATCACTCCCAGGTAAGAGAGGTAATTTACGCAGTTTAAGAAGGCCTCTCTCTTTACTTGGTTTGTAGATAACCTTGACAGGAGAAATCTGCCCCTGGGGAGACAAGACTTGAACCCTATCCTGTAACCCTGGGATACTATGTCCACGGCCCAAGAATCTGGAACATCGCGTATCCAAGCCTGCCAAAAAATAAAGAGCCTGTCCCCCACTTGATCCAAGCCTGAATCGGGGGCGGTCCCTTCATGCTGATTTAGAATCAGTGGAAGGCTTTTTAGCTTGCTTCCCTTTATTCCAAGGCTGACTGGATCTCCATGAGTTCCTGGATTGCTCCGGCTTGGAAGAGAAGGAGTAAAACTTCTGTCCTTTGAAGTTGCGTAAGGAATGAAAATTAGAATTCTGACGACCCTTAGGTCTATTCTTCTTGTCCTGAGATAGGAAAGATCCCTTTCCACCTGTAATTTCTGAAATAATCTCCATCAGACCAGGCCCAAATTACTTCTTACCCTTATTAAGGTAAAGACAGAAGCTTGGACTTAGACGATACATCTGCAGACCAAGATTCTAACCACAGAGCTCTGCAAACTTGAACAGCGAAGCCAGACAACTTGGCTCCCAGTCTAATCACTTGCATATTGGCATCACAGATAAAAGTATTGGCTAGTTTAAGAGCCTTGATCCTATCTTGGATCTCCTCTGTAGTAGTTTCCTCTGAAATCAAGTCAAATAAGGCATCACACTAATAAGATGCTGCCCCCACAACCGTAACAATACTTGCAGCAGGTTGCCACTGAAGTCCCTGATGAATGTACATATTTTTTAAGTAAGCTTCTAGCTTCTTATCCATGGGATCCTTAAAAGAACAACTATCGTCAATGGGAATAATAGTTCTCTTGGCTAGAGTAGAGATAGCTCCTTCGACCTTAGGTACTGTTCGAGAGTAAGCAACAGGAAACATTTTCTTGAAAACAGGGGACGGGGAAAAAGGAATCCCCGGCTTATCCCATTCCTGAGCTATAATTTCCGACATACGGTCTGGAACTGGAAAAACTGCCACAGAAGAAAGTACATCATATACTATATATATTAAGCTTACTAGACTTTTTTGGAATCTCAGCAACAGATGAGTCGGGGGCTTCAAAAGTAGCAAGCACCTCTTTTAAAAGTAATTGGAGGTGTTCTAGTTTAAATCTAAAATTAACCTCCTCTGAATCTGTAGAATTGTCCACCACAGAATCAGTCTGATATTTCATCTACAGAAGCTACTGAGGTATCATCTTCATCAGACAAATCAGGGAGATTGACTAACACAGCTTTAGCGGAGTCAGAACCCTTAACTGAAATTTTTTTAGATTTCCTCTTGCGCTTACCAGCAACAGGAAATGCTGATAAAGCAGCAGAAACCGCAGAAGTTATCTGCGCAGCAAAATCTCCTAGGAAATAAACACCACCAGGAGGATGTTGAGAGGAACCACAGGGTACTGCATGTGAAACTGCTAAAGCCTGTGACGTTTGAGGGGAAAGCTAAGGCATGGCATGGACAACATTATCCTGAGAGACAGATGTCTCTGAAAAGGAACTTTTATTTTTTGTCAAAAGCATAATGTTTAAACAAGGGGAACAAAACTGCACAGGAGGAATAATTTGAGCCTCCAAGCA
This sequence comes from Bombina bombina, assembly GCF_027579735.1. Taxonomy (NCBI): domain Eukaryota; kingdom Metazoa; phylum Chordata; class Amphibia; order Anura; family Bombinatoridae; genus Bombina; species Bombina bombina. The sequence goes on from NC_069507.1 coordinate 254,918,338, forward strand.
ATATAAACACTTTGCAAAAAGCATATTAGAATTTGCTTCAGGGTCCATTGTAAAGGAAATTTGTCCACGCCAGTAATATAAATAAAGAATCTAAACTTTATATATATATATATATATATATATATATATATATATATATATATATATATATATATATATATATATATATATATATATATATATATATCAGAAAAATTACTTAGGTACTTCAAAAACCTCAGCACTGCTGAGGACTCACCACTCCTTTGATTCATAGAGAAAATCCCAATAGATAGAAACAAAACTAAAGAGAAGTGGATAACAGTCGATAAGTTTGTCAAACACAATTCCAGTAACAGGAAATACTGTCCAATAATGCAGAGACACTCCGGTCCGATTTCCAATAAGACCGGTAAAATCTCCTCTCACAGATGGCTCCACACTGCAAAGCTGCAGAAAAACTGAAGCGCAGAGGACGGTCACATGACCGTAATGAAAATCAACTGCGCCACTGACAGATAAAAACAGCGGGAAAAAGTGGCTGATCACAGTTAAAAATAAAGACCATTTCTAATAAAGTATCAAATGTATTTTCAATTAGTAAGTGGTAACCAACCCTGGTTATTTATATAGGGGTAGCAATAATGTTAGAAGTTAAGCAAAGACCACCTCGACGTCTTCTAACTGCTAAAAGCCACCATTACTCTTACTAAAGAGATTGACATGGCCACAGCATAGCCCCAATCCTTGCTTGTAGAGAAAAGTACTCATAAAAGGATTAAATATCTTGAGACACCATCTTCACATATCCTCCCTTGACAGAGGCAAAGAGAATAACTGGGGATTATGGGTAAGGGAAGTGACACTTAATGTGAAAGTAAATTTGGTACCGTTTGAACCTACTACATTATTCTCTCCATGTACAGTAACAAAATCTCAATATTTTTTATAATAAAAACATTGGTTTCTGCCTTTTTTTAATTACAATATAATTGTACCATTTTCCTGTGTACTCCTCCCATCTTTAACTTCCTTTAATTTTTAGTGTTTACGTATAGAGCGGTCCCACCCGCTCTATATGTATCAGAGATGAGCGTTCACAAGGAGCCTTACCATTGCTCATGCGCAATTCAACGATTGGAACAGCAATGCGCATGCGATTCTCACTCCAGCCGTCTCCAAAGCGATTGCGTCTATCTGTGTTCGCAACATAGTAATGAATGAGTCACAATATTGTATTAATTCATTACTATGCGATTTGACAAAGAAAGAAGCAGCAGCTTCTCAATTAGTGACTGAAATCCGATGACGTTTATGCCCATTTAGTCCAAAATGATGTGTGCATCCGCGAATCGGCCACGAGCATTGTAATAGAAAGCCAACAGAGTAGATGTAACGCATGCACAGATCCGAGAATAGGGCGATGACGTAGTTTCACGGCCGCCTAATGGCCAGAATTTCAATTGGCAAACACAAAAACGTGATCAGGCAGTAGGAAACAGAGCCAAAAAATGGGTTGTTATTAACGAAGCCAATATTAGTATTTTATATCAGGTAAAACTTTGTTTGCACAAAATTAACAAAAAAATGATGAATGAAAGTCATATTGATTTTTAAGCTTACATGTAATTATGGTTAGCAACCTTGAAAACTTTACTTTCACTTTAAGTGCTCTTTGCCTACTCCTGCTGGCCAGGAGTTGAATATCCCACTAGTAATTGGAATCGTGGACTCTCCATACCATAGGAAAGAAAATTAATTTGCATATTATTATTTTTTTAATTCTTTTCCTTATATATATATAATGGGAGCTGCTGTACAGGAGGTTCGGTCTGGCTGGGAAATGCTTGATACCTGCTGATACCAACACTTGCGCCTAGATTTAGAGTTCTGCGGCCAAAGGGGTGCGTTAGCTACGCGTGCTTTTTTCTGGCCGCACCTTTTAAATACCGCTGGTATTGAGAGTTCACAGAATGGCTGCGTTAGGCTCCAAAAAAGGAGCGTATAGCATATTTACAGCAACTTCAACTCTCGATACCAGCGGTGCTTACGGACGCGGCCAGCTTCAAAAACGTGCTCGTGCACGATTCCCCCATAGAAAACAATGGGGCTGTTTGAGCTGAAAAAAAACCTAAGACCTGCAAAAAAGCCGCGTTCAGCTCCTAACGCAGCCCCATTGTTTGCTATGGGGAAACACTTCCTACGTCTGCACCTAACACTCTAACATGTACCCCGAGTCTAAACACCCCTAACCTTACACTTATTAACCCCTATTCTGCCGCCCCTGCTATCGCTGACACCTGCAAAAAAAATTTAACCCCTAATCTGCCGCTCCGTAAACCGCCGCTACTTACATTATCCCTATGTTCCCCTAATCTGCTGCCCCTAACACCGCCGACCCCTATATTATATTTATTAACCCCTAATGTGCCCCCCACAACGTCGCCTCCACCTGCCTACACTTATTAACCCCTAATCTGCCGAGCGGACCACACCGCTATTATAATAAAGTTATTAACCCCTAATCCGCCTCACACCCGCCTCAATAACCCTATAATAAATAGTATTAACCCCTAATCTGCCCTCCCTAACATCGCCGACACCAAACTTCAAACATTAAACCCTAATCTGCCGACTGGAGCTCACTGCTATTCTAATAAATGTATTAACCCCTAAAGCTAAGTCTAACCCTAACACTAACACCCCCCAAGTTAAATATAATTTAAATCTAACGAAATAAATTAACTCTTATTAAATAAATTATTCCTATTTAAAGCTAAATACTTACCTGTAAAATAAATCCTAATATAGCTACAATATAAATTATAATTATATTATAGCTATTTTAGGATTTATATTTATTTTACAGGTAACTTTGTATTTATTTTAACCAGGTACAATAGCTATTAAATAGCTAAAATAGTTAAAATAATTACAAAATTACCTGTAAAATAAATCCTAACCTAAGTTACAATTAAACCTAACACTACACTATCAATAAATTAATTAAATAAAATACCTACAATTACCTACAATTAAACCTAACACTACACTATCAATACATTAATTAAATACAATATCTACAAATAAATACAATGAAATAAACTAACTAAAGTACAAAAAATAAAAAAGAACTAAGTTACAAAAAATAAAAAAATATTTACAAACATCAGAAAAATATTACAACAATTTTAAACTAATTACACCTACTCTAAGCCCCCTAATAAAATAACAAAGACCCCCAAAATAAAAAAATGCCCTACCCTATTCTAAATTACAAAAGTTCAAAGCTCTTTTACCTTACCAGCCCTGAACAGGGCCCTTTGCGGGGCATGCCCCAAATAATTCAGCTCTTTTGCCTGTAAAAAAAACACATACAATACCCCCCCCCCAACATTACAAACCACCACCCACATACCCCTAATTTAACCCAAACCCCCTTAAATAAACCTAACACTAAGCCCCTGAAGATCTTCCTACCTTATCTTCACCATACCAGGTTCAACGATCGATCCAGAAGAGCTTCTCCGATATCTTGATCCAAGCCCAAGCGGGGGGCTGAAGATGTCCATGATCCGGCTGAAGTCTTCATCCAAGTGGGAGCTGAAGAGGTCCATGATCCGGCTGAAGTCTTCATCCAAGCGGGAGCTGAAGAGGTCTATGATCCGGCTGAAGTCTTCTATCAACGGCATCTTCAATCTTCTTTCTTCCGGATCCATGTTCATCCCGCCGACGCGGAACATCCATCTTCACCGACGACTTCCCGACGAATGACGGTTCCTTTAAGGGACGTCATCCAAGATGGCGTCCCTCGAATTCCGATTGGCTGATAGGATTCTATCAGCTAATCGGAATTAAGGTAGGAAAATTCTGATTGGCTGATGGAATCAGCCAATCAGAATCAAGTTCAATCCGATTGGCTGATTCAATCAGCCAATCAGATTGAGCTTGCATTCTATTGGCTGTTCCGATCAGCCAATAGAATGCGAGCTCAATCTGATTGGCTGATCGGATCAGCCAATCGGATTGAACTTGATTCTGATTGGCTGATTCCATCAGCCAATCAGAATTTTCCTACCTTAATTCCGATTGGCTGATAGAATCCTATCAGCCAATCGGAATTCGAGGGACGCCATCTTGGATGACGTCCCTTAAAGGAACCGTCATTCGTCGGGAAGTCGTCGGTGAAGATGGATGTTCCACGTCGGCGGGATGAACATGGATCCGGAAGAAAGAAGATTGAAGATGCCGTTGATAGAAGACTTCAGCCGGATCATGGACCTCTTCAGCTCCCGCTTGGATGAAGACTTCAGCCGGATCATGGACCTCTTCAGCTCCAGCTTGGATGAAGACTTCAGCCGGATCATGGATCTCTTCAGCTCCCGCTTGGATGAAGACTTTAGCCGGATCATGGACATCTTCAGCCCCCCGCTTGGGCTTGGATCAAGACATCGGAGGAGCTCTTCTGGATCGATCGGTGAACCTGGTATGGTGAAGATAAGGTAGGAAGATCTTCAGGGGCTTAGTGTTAGGTTTATTTAAGGGGGGTTTGGGTTAGATTAGGGGTATGTGGGTGGTGGGTTGTAATGTTGGGGGGGGTATTGTATGTGTTTTTTTTACAGGCAAAAGAGCTGAATTCTTTGGGGCATGCCCCGCAAAGGGCCCTGTTCAGGGCTGGTAAGGTAAAAGAGCTTTGAACTTTTGTAATTTAGAATAGGGTAGGGCATTTTTTTATTTTGGGGGTCTTTGTTATTTTATTAGGGGGCTTAGAGTAGGTGTAATTAGTTTAAAATTGTTGTAATATTTTCTGATGTTTGTAAATATTTTTTTATTTTTTGAAACTTAGTTCTTTTTTATTTTTTGTACTTTAGTTAGTTTATTTCATTGTATTTATTTGTAGATATAAATACAAAGTTGCCTGTAAAATAAATATTAATCCTAAAATAGCTACAATATAATTATAATTTATATTGTAGCTATATTAGGGTTTATTTTACAGGTAAGTATTTAGCTTTAAATAGGAATAATTTATTTAATAAGAGTTAATTTATTTCGTTAGATTTAAATTATATTTAATTTAGGGGGGTGTTAGGGTTAGACTTAGCTTTAGGGGTTAATCCATTTATTACAGTAGCGGCGAGATTCGGTCGGCAGATTAGGGGTTAATAATTGAAGTTAGGTGTCGGCGATGTTAGGGAGGGCAGATTAGGGGTTAATACTATTTATTATAGGGTTATTGAGGCGGGAGTGAGGCGGATTAGGGGTTAATAACTTTATTATAGTAGCGGTGAGATCCGCTCGGCAGATTAGGGGTTAATAAGTGTAGGCAGGTGGAGGCGACGTTGAGGGGGGCAGATTAGGGGCTAATAAATATAATATAGGGGTCGGCGGTGTTAGGGGCAGCAGATTAGGGGTACATAAGGATAATTTAGGTGGCGGTCATAGGGGTACATATGTAGTTTATGGGTGTTAGTGTACTTTAGAGTACAGTAGTTAAGAGCTTTATAAACCGGCGTTAGCCCAGAAAGCTCTTAACTACTGACTTTTTTCTGTGGCTGGAGTTTTGTCGTTAGATTTCTAACGCTCACTTCAGCCACGACTCTAAATACCGGAGTTAGAAAGATCCCATTGAAAAGATAGGATACTCAATTGACGTAAGGGGATCTGCGGTATGGAAAAGTCGCGGCTGGAAAGTGAGCGTTTGACCCTTTAATGACTGACTCCAAATACCAGAGGGCGGTAAAAACCAGCGTTAGGAGCCTCTAACGCTGGTTTTGACGGCTACCACCCAACTCTAAATCTAGGCCTTGGTTAGCTCGTGTGTATGTGAGATGTATACTGCTACTTTTGTCATTCTCAAGAAGATATTACACTCTGGCACCCTCATGTGCTATTCTCGTGTTGCTACAGAGTATAATATGGATTGGTTGACAGGCCTGACTGTGTGATCATCGTTATATTGTAAGATATTCATATTCACAACACTATATATTATTATTATTATTATTTGTTTGAATAGTGTTTGTTTTATTCCATTTATTGTAATACTGTGGGTAGAGAGCCCCCTATATTGGCATTATTTACTTAGTGTTCACCTTTTTGACTCAAGTCATTAAATTTAAAACACAAGCAAACACCACTTGTTAAAGATGTATTAAAGGGAAAACTGGAAGTATTAAAGTAACACTTTATTATAGGGACATGAAACCCAAAATGTTTTTTTCGTGATTCAAACAGATCATACAATTTAAAAGAAAAAGTTTCCAATTTGCTTCTATTTAGAAAATTTGCTTCATTCTCATGGTATTCTTTGTTGAATAGATACCTAGGTAGGTAATGTGCACACGTTTGGAACACACAGGAAAATGTGCTGGCATCTAGTGCTCTTGCAAATGAATAACATTGTTGCAATACTGCTGCCATATAGGACTCGATTTATCATCCATGTGCGGACCGGGGCATACATATTCGCCCATGTCCGCTGGCTTCTCCTCTGGCATATGAGCGCTCCTGTGCAACCCCGCCCCCTGACTGCGCACAGCCAATAACAAGCGGGCAGGAGCAGTCAATCTCCCTGGTCGGAAGAGACCAGGGAGATTGAAATTCTCCACCTAAGAGGTGGAGAACAGGGCAGGGAAGCAGCAGTCTAATGGCCACGGCTTGTTAAATGCTGACTGCAGGTTCGAAGCTGCAGTCTAAGAGGCGAGAAGCGCTTGATGAATTGAGCCCATAGTGATGCAGATACGTGCACGCTCCTGAGCTTAAAGGACCAGTCAACACAGTAGATTTGCATAATCAACAAATGCAAGATAACAAGACAATGCAATAGCACTTAGGGGCCCGGATGGAGCTTGAGGGCCTGTGTCTAAAGACCGCTGCTCCATAACCCGTCCGTCTGCTCTGAGCAGGCGGACTGACATCGCTGCAGTTCAACCCGATCGAGTACTATCGGGTTGATTGACACCTGATCGTACTCGATCAGGTCCGCCAGACCTTTGATAAATATCAGAAAGTGTAGGTGCACATTCTACCACTAGAGTCCACATAGTTATAGCATATTTAAATATATACTTCAATTTGCTAAATATACTTTTGTGTGACTAAGATCCCATTTTTATTTAAAAGCATATTTTTCTGATAATATTCTTTGCAATTTAAATATATGACGATATTATTGTGTGAGATGTCTATCCCCAATCTTATTTTGAACAGTGCAAGTATATTTAGCAAATTGAAGTATATATTTAAATGTGCTATAACTATGTGGACTCTAGTGGTAGAATGTGCACCTACACTTTCTTGTTTTTTTCAATTAATCATTGCCGGTCACCTTGGTAGCACTTCCACAATGTGTGTGCTAGGTTGCAAATAGTCTTTTTGTGGTGTGCTTAACTAAAAAAACCTTTGTTGTATCTTTGATAAATATCCCCTATAGTCTGAACTTCAAATGGGAAGTAGATTTTTTTTTCTTACAATTTGAAAAGTTATGTCTATTTCCACTCCCTCTGTACCATGTGACAGCCCTCAGCCAATCACAAATGCATACACGTTTATTCTGTGAATTCTTGCACATGCTCAGTAGGAGCTGGTGACTCAAAGAGTGTAAATATAAAAACATTTTGTTAATGGAAGTAAATTGGAAAGTTGTTTAAAATCTATCTAAATAATGAAAGTTTAATTTTGACTTGAGTGTCCCTTTAACTCCCTGTTTTTCAACAAATGATACCAAGAGAGCAAAGCCAATTTTAAATACATGTAAATTGGAATGTTTTTTAAAATTACATGCTATATCTGAATCATGAAAGAACATTTTTGGGTCCCACTAAATTGGAAAAATGATACTCACTACTAATAAAATTAAAATGTACTGTAATCAACATCTCATAAAGCCCTAGATTACGAGTGGAGCGCAAAATAGCATTTTCACAAGCACGCTATTTGCATTCCACTCAGTAATATAGGCATTCGCAGTGCATGGAACCTAGCGCAGCACAGGGGGTAAGTCGCAAAGTGTTGGGCAGCATATTTAAATGTATATGAATATATACCTATATATTTATGTGTGTATATGTGCCTATATACCTATATATTTATGTGTGTATATGTGCCTATATACCTATATATTTATGTGTGTATATGTGCCTATATACCTATATATTTATGTGTGTATATGTGCCTATATACCTATATATTTATGTGTGTATATGTGCCTATATACCTATATATTTATGTGTGTATATGTGCCTATATACCTATATATTTATGTGTGTATATGTGCCTATATACCTATATATTTATGTGTGTATATGTGCATATATACCTATATATGAATGTGTGTATATGTGCATATATACCTATATATGAATGTGTGTATATGTGCCTATATACCTATACATCACTGGAGTGCCCAAAAGCACAAGGTGTGCAATACTCAGAGACATGGCCAAGGTAAGAAAGGCTGAAAGACGACCACCACTGAACAAGACACACAAGCTGAAACGTCAAGACTGGGCCAAGAAATATCTCAAGACTGATTTTTCTAAGGTTTTATGGACTGATGAAATGAGAGTGAGTCTTGATGGGCCAGATGGATGGGCCCGTGGCTGGATTGGTAAAGGGCAGAGAGCTCCAGTCCGACTCAGACGCCAGCAAGGTGGAGGTGGAGTACTGGTTTGGGCTGGTATCATCAAAGATGAGCTTGTGGGGCCTTTTCGGGTTGAGGATGGAGTCAAGCTCAACTCCCAGTCCTACTGCCAGTTTCTGGAAGACACCTTCTTCAAGCAGTGGTACAGGAAGAAGTCTGCATCCTTCAAGAAAAACATGATTTTCATGCAGGACAATGCTCCATCACACGCGTCCAAGTACTCCACAGCGTGGCTGGCAAGAAAGGGTATAAAAGAAGAAAATCTAATGACATGGCCTCCATGTTCACCTGATCTGAACCCCATTGAGAACCTGTGGTCCATCATCAAATGTGAGATTTACAAGGAGGGAAAACAGTACACCTCTCTGAACAGTGTCTGGGAGGCTGTGGTTGCTGCTGCACGCAATGTTGATGGTGAACAGATCAAAACACTGACAGAATCCATGGATGGCAGGCTTTTGAGTGTCCTTGCAAAGAAAGGTGGCTATATTGGTCACTGATTTGTTTTTGTTTTGTTTTTGAATGTCAGAAATGTATATTTGTGAATGTTGAGATGTTATATTGGTTTCACTGGTAAAAATAAATAATTGAAATGGGTATATATTTGTTTTTTGTTAAGTTGCCTAATAATTATGCACAGTAATAGTCACCTGCACACACAGATATCCCCCTAAAATAGCTAAAACTAAAAACAAACTAAAAACTACTTCCAAAAATATTCAGCTTTGATATTAATGAGTTTTTTGGGTTCATTGAGAACATGGTTGTTGTTCAATAATAAAATTAATCCTCAAAAATACAACTTGCCTAATAATTCTGCACTCCCTGTATATTTATGTGTGTATATGTGCATATATACCTATATATTTATGTGTGTATATGTGCATATATACCTATATATTTACAGATTAAACACAGTCCCCATAAACCGCTATGTAAAGGGACTTTTTTTTTTTTTTTTTAAATCCACATCTCCTTACTTTAACCCCTTATAACTGCTTCATGCAGTTATCTAAAAAAAATAAAGATGCTCATAATTTTTATTTTAAAAAAGGAACACAACACTTTATTTCGGGGAAAATGGGGGACATTTAATTAATTAAACCAGAGGTCTGACCACTGGTTAATGAATTTGAGTGCAAAGTGCTACCGCGAGCTTGCAGTAGCATTAACCAGCCACTTGTAATGGCTGGTTATTCAATGTGCGCTCATTTTTTACCAGAATTATTATTTATAATCATTGTATTTATAATTTATTATTGATATAATTATTTGAATTATTATGTATATCATTTATTACATATATCGTTTATTCATGATTATTATCTATATAATTGATGTATATAACTATTTGTATTCCATTAGGTAAGTATGTAGCTTTCCCAAGTACTGAGATGACAAACTCATAGAGCATTAATATAGTGTGAAATGTAAAGGTGCAATATTATTGCAACAATATATATTGTCTCCATCACTTTAAAAAAGCTAGACTGACACAGCATATCAGGGAAGTTTTAATATGCATTTAATCACGGCTACTTTTTAATTTCACATTCTGAGGTTTAGCATTCTGCTGCTTAGTTTAAAACCCTGTGGGGGGATTTATTTAGGTGTCAAAATCATGCGCACCGCAACACCTTGTTAAAAAGTGACTGCTTACAAGGGCTTCTCATTTCAAGATTGAATGTGTATTACAGCTGTTATCAACTTTCTACTTTATTCTTTTATCAATTTTTATGGCAATTCTACGGCTCTAGCTGGGCTTCATGTTTCCAAGACAACTAAGTTACCTTCTGTACAAATAAAACTTACCTTATTCAATAAGTCTCTTTCTCTCACCAGCTCGTCTATAGCCTTCTTATCATACTCTGCTTGCTTCTTAGCAGATTCCAGCTCTGAAGCAATAAAAAGATATTAAATTAAAACTGGCAGATTGAAACCGCGGTCCTGGCAAAACAAGCTCAACCTTTCAATGTCAACACTGGTATTGTGTTTGTCAGTATAATAAAAGCCACTTTGCAGACATTAGACCATCGAGCTGTATGTAAGCTTTTGTAAAAGGGATCATACTCTATAATATGCAATTTAACTGGGTTAGATTTCACTGATGATCACCTAAAGCGATTATAAAAACGTATTACAGAGAATGTTTTTTTATTATGTGTTTTTTTTAATTGTCTGATTTTAAATAATCCCTGTGAACTAATTTATTACTGTGTACATTATTTGAATATGATCACGAAATACTTTTGTGACAAAGTAAAAAAAAATGTGTTACTATATTTTCAGCATTTATATTGTGCACTTTTTCTATAATTTAAAGTGATTGTCAATTTACCATGTTTTGATGCCTCCTAAGCATTTGTTACCTTTCTATTGGTCAAACCGCCACATTTTTTTTATTTATACAACAAACTTCATGTCGTTTTCACCCCGACTGCTCCCAGCCACCACTTAGCAACATTGTATTCAATGAATAAATACACTCATTGAACACTTTACTGTAGATTTTTCTATTTCCTAAAAGAGGGGTAGAGAGCATGTGCGATGCCTGAAAGCGCATCAGGACAGAGTAGGAAATATTGGGATTAGCGCATGCGCATTACTAGCATGTGACGTCAGAAATAAGGGCTTGAATGCCTCGGGGGGGGGGGCGGTGATTGGTAACCGGAGACCGCAAAATATATCAAACAAAAATACAATATGGCGGGTGGAGGTTAGGAAAGAAAATTGAGCAGATTACAACATATTATTTGGCGATATTACTCGGAAAAAAAAAATATGAATGAAAGTGCCCCTAATTTGTTACGAATGTTAATGTAGCATTAACGAATGTCACTGACTTTACAGTCACTTAATTTAACAATGAAAAATTTAAGTTTTCCATTTCTGATGATCGGAAGAGCACACTGCAGACTCTAAAAGCCTAACCCTGCTACATATCAGTCTCTAAGTGGCCTCAGCAGACATGGAAAGATAGCATAAATTAAAAGCAAAGCAAAATGACAATGACAAGTCTGCTCTGCTCCAGTAATACATCTGGATTGGCTCCTCAAAATACTGAAAGTGGTGAGGGCAGTTTGGCCATTAAAAAACAATTGCAGGCAACAAGTGTTAAAGGGACATTCCAGCCAAAATTGGAATCCACATGGATGCATTTCACTTTTGGATTGAAACATTTTTGCAATATACATGTATTAGCAAAAATGCTTCTAATTAAAGCTATAGCTGTTTCAAAAGTATATTTAAGTATGCATAGTGCACCAGCATTTTAAATACAGCACTTGCGTAGACAGCCTAAAGTGCTTTTACCATTAGGTAATGACTCAATATGTTAAATACTGACATGATCAGCTCTGAGCAGCTGCAGTACTTAAAATGCTGGTGCACTGACAATATCTAGCTATGCCTCACATGCACGTGCAGAGAAAAATGCTAACACTAAAACAGTGATTACTTTAACTAGAAACATTTTTGCCAACACATGTATATTGCAAATATGTTTCTATTCAAATATGCCATTCATATGTGTCCATTTAAATTTTGACTGGAATATCCCTTTAATGTATTCAGAATTTTACATTAGGTTGGAACTTTAATTCATTGCAAGACTACATAAACGTCTTGTGATTCTTGTAAAGCTGTCTGCGTATAGCAATGTGAAACAGATATTACTATTTGGGTATGTTTGTATATGACGTTTATCACTCTATTTGAGATAGTCGATAAGAGGAACTGACTTAAGAAATAGATAATAAGGTGTATAACAGGTTGGCAAATCTTCATTTACTCCCTGAATATGGCTCATATTATACACTCTGCGCTCTTTATACCTCTCTCCAGTCCACTGATTTGGTTTTTCAGGGTCTCTCGCTGCTGCTCCACGTCAGTCTTTTGTTCCTCAATTTGGCGACATTTTCTCTGTATAGTTTCTCTTACTTTGGAAAGTTTTGATGTTTCCTGTCGCATCTGATTCACCTCTTCCTCTTTAGCCTGGTATCAGGGAGTATAATTGTATCAATAACACTAATATGCTCTGGTTTTACTACAATCAGATTAAAACATTTCTTAAAAACTAAAACAATTAAAAAAAAATCTAACTTATCAAAAGAATAGGATAATATTGTCTTGCTTAAAGGTACGTATATATATATACAGTATATATATATATATATATATATATATATATATATATATATATATATATATATATTAGCAATTAAAAATGCTAAACAGCAAAAAAAAATCTGCAAACAAATGTTTTAATCCCTTAAGGACAGACAACATACCCTGTACGTCAGCTCTTGTTTTCCTTTGAAGGGGTTAAATAACTGGGCTCTCGCTGGCAGCGATGAAACCAAGCTATAGCCAAATGCCTCCATGAGCCCTACCTTATTGCTGGATGTCTAACAGCTGAATAAACTTTGGACTGTATTGGCTACCTGGCCCCGGTATGTTGCTTGCCTCCAGGAGTGAGGCATGTTATAATAGCTCATTGCGCAACTTTAATTGAGGGACCCGTGTTATTACAGGGCCAAAAAAACTTAACGGGACAGTAAAGTCATAATTAGACAATCATGATTTAGACAGATCATACAATTTTAAACAACTTTCCAAATTGCTTCTAGTATTTCATTTGCTTCCTTCTCTTGTTGTCCTTTGCTGAAAGGTTTATCTAAGAAAGCTCAGGAACAGCAAATAACGTAGCTTCTAGCTGCTGATTGGAGGCTGCATATATAAATATATATATACACCAATTGTCATTGGCTCACCCATTTGTTCAGTTAGAAACCAGTAGTGCATCGCTACTCCTTCAACAAATGATACCAAGAGAATGAAGCAAATTTGATAATAGAAGTAAACTGGAAAGTTGTTTAAAATTGTACGTTCTACCTAAATCATGAAAAACAAATTTTGGGTTTCATGTCCCTTTAATCACATGTGATGTACAGGGTATAGATCAAATGTCCTTAAGGGGATTTTTGCATAATCATTGGGCAATTTTCACTGATCTACTGTCTAAGGACACACCCCTTGAAAAGCCTATTGCGTGTCGTTTATCTTATCTTTTGCTACTTTACCACAATTAGAGAAATTATAGATGAGCTCCTGCTCTAATCAAGCAATCACTGCGTAGCATGTTGTAGGGTCAAAAATCAGAATACTGCAGGAGGAGCTTGAATTACAGAAAACATTTTTTACTACAAACATATATTTTTTTAAGGAAACTAAATTTTGAGTATGATGTCCCTTAAAAGTAATCAAATATCAGTTGATCTTCGTTTCTTTGTTCACGCTGATTACAACGACTGAAATGACATCACGCTCTGATTTTACCTTCAGCTCCAGAAGCTTTTGCTGGTTTTCCTGAGTTAGCTGATCGTTCAGGACACTCTGCTGTTCATTTTCAAGTTGTAGCTTAGCATTTCTGATCTGAAGCTGTTCTAGCTCTCTGGTGACTCTTTCATTTAGAATCTGCAAGAGGTCGGTAAAGCAACATGAGATAGCACTTGCACAAAGCAATCACTAATATGTATCCACATAAAAATGCCGCCTTAACCCCTTGTTTGCCAGAGCTAAGTACAACACATTGCTATGGCCTAGATGAGGTTAAAATAAGCTGGTAACATCTCCAGCAGTTTAAAGATCATTTTTCCACAATGTTTCAAAAGTAAAATGAGCTTCAGAGCAGCTGGCAGATAAATATTTAATGCACATTTGCCAAAGTACAGCCCGTGTGTCACTGTAATCATTGCAAATGATTGTGAAATAGCAACGGGTTTTACCAGCTGTAGGGCAAAAAAGGGAATTTTAAACCGAGCATCTTCTAGGCACAGTTGGCTGCAATTAGTGATCTTTTAGCAACGTGTTTGCAATAATTATTATAATAATTACATTCAATCGGCAAAGTTTATCTATAAAAAATCCTTTTAGCTCATGGGAAGTGCAAAGACTTAATGAGACAGTTTACATATTTCAAACTCTTTGCAAACCTCTCACAGGACATACAACGTTTCTATATACAGTATATGGCTCTGTACTTACTAATACATCAAACTGTGCCAAGATGTTTTTATACATTTTATAAATGTTTATTATACTTTCAATCATAAAAATACATTTCAAGTTTGTTGAATTTATCCTTAACGTAGAATATGAGATTCTTAGAAAACTGCTCAAATGGCTACCCAACAGTCTGTCTGTCTATCTATCTAACGCTATCTACCTTTCTATAAATTTATCAAATTTTCTATGTATCTAGGTATCCATCTTTATCTATTATATATATTTTCTCTCTATGGTTCTGATGATCGAAAGTGCTGTGATCTGGTGATATATCCAAAAAGGACCCGACATGATGTTGAGAAAGCTGGCAAAATATTCCAAGTGGCTGAATACATTGTTTAAAGGCAGCATCCCTAAGAGGTGGTTTACTATACATCGCAATGGGTAGAGATGCTGACAAAATATTCAAAGTAGCATCAGCACCGACATAGGGGATGTAAAGTAAAGGATCACTTTTAAATAGATCACCAAACCTAATAAACATAACTATGAACCCCTGAACCACCAGTTCCCCCACCGCAATACTCTTCCTACTCTACTTAACCACTAGACCTCCACAACCACAAATTAAACTCCCCCTACTACACTACTTTATCCCTAACAGCTAAACCCCAAGACCCGTAACCTAACACCCCCAAGTTAAACAAAATAAAACATTACAGAAAATAAACAAACAAATTAAAAAAAAAATTACCAAAAATAAACAACCCCAAACAGTAAGGCCTACCCTAAAACCAAAGTCCTCTTTAATGAAAGAAATAAAAAAATAAAGCCATATTCTAAAAAAAATCCTTTTCTAACAAAAACCCTAAATTAAAAAAACTATCCCTGTGAAGGGCATTTTGTAGTACATTGCATTAAAGTGATAAAAGGTTGGGGTTTTTTGCATAAAAAAATAAACACCCACCCAAAAAAAGCCTAATGCTAAACCCCAAAGATGGTACTCACACAACTTGAATCCAGCTCCTAGGTGGGCAGCTGCTACTCCAAGGTGGTGCTCCTCTTCTATCTTCTTCTATGGTGGCGGTCCTTCTTACCTCTTCAGCCATGGCGGTACTCTGCTGGGGATGTCCTCTTCCACCTGACCGGCCTTAATCCATCTTCTGATCTTCTGATTTTCCGTCACTGATATCCTCTTTATGCGTTCACCGTCACAATCTGAAGTTTAAATGGGAAGCCCCCCTTTATATAGGGGTGCCCTTGCTTTCCTATTGGTTGAATTCCAAATCCAAATTCAAATCAGCCAATAGAAAAAAACTTTCATTCTATTGGCTGATTAGAATTTGTTTTTGAAAATCAGCTAATAGAAATGCAAGGGCACTCGTATATAAGGGGGTACCTCGCATTCAAAGTTCAGTGTGCAGCGGTGACCACATGAAGAGGACGTTGGGGACGGAAGATCCGAAGATGAAAAGATCAGAAGATAAGAAGATGGAAAACGGACGAAGACCGGTCGGGTGGCAGAGGACATCACTAGCGGAGCAACGCCATGGCTGAAGAAGTAAAAAAGATAGCTGCCATGGTCTGTTGATGTTTTAAATATCAGGGGCCTAAGTATCTATCTATCTATCTATCTATCTATATATATATATTAATCCTTCTTTCTGTATGTCTATCTATTGAATTTTCAATACCAATCCTTCAGAGAAAACACTTTTTCAGCCGGCTTTCGTATCATTTTTGGAATTTAAAAGCCACGAATTGTTATTATTTGCTAAAGGGATATGAAACCCAAAAGTTGTCTTTAATGATTCAGACAGAATTTACTTCTATTATCAAATTTTCTTCATTCTCATGGTATCTTTTTTTGAAAAGCAGTGATGTGTGCTTAGCAGCCAGCCGATTTCTGGAGCACTATATGGCAGCAGTTTTGCAAGAATGTTATCCATTTGCAAGAGCACTATATGGCAGCACTATTTCTTGCAATGGAGTGCTCCAGATGCTACCTAGGTATCTCTGCAACACAGAATATCATGGGAACGAAGCAAATTTAATAGAAGTAAATTGGAAACTTTTTGAAAATGGTCTGTTCTGTCTGAATGACAAAACACATTTTTTGGCTTTCATATCCCTTTAAGTGAAAAAAAACAAATTCAGAAATTGTATGCAGTAATTATCAGTACGGAATTAATTAGCCACCTCGTTTTTCTTTGGCTTTGGCTACTGTTACATCAGTTCATCCCCACAAACAACATAAAAAGTCACAAGTGTGTTTCTTACAGGGCTTTTTTGTGCATTTCAACAAATATTCCTGTTATTTAGCTTATGAGATATTGAGGTTCCGCTAATATTATTCCATTGCTGGCTCCTCTATTGGAACAGCTTCAAAAACTAAGCCAAAAGAAAAGATCTGAGCTGCCATACGCTGGTTTCTGAAAGAATTCTAATGGATTGGAATGAACGTGTATTGTGTATCTGATGCGTTAGGACACAAACCATTCTCTTATACAAATAATCCGAGACAAACACAAGATTAGAGCGCACTGGTGATGTTCGCAGATCAACCAGTTTTGTACCTTGTGCTCTTTGAGCTGCTGTTCCAGCTTCTGCAGTTCCTCTTTGCTTTTTTGCAGGGTCTGTTGCAGTGACTTGACCTCCACCCCCTTATTATCAAGCTCGTTCTGTACATTTTTTAGGTCCTTCTCAAGCTTCTCCTTCTTACGCGCTTCCCTAGAGGCCTCATTCTGACGCACCTGGATTTCTTGTTGGAACTGCAGAAAAACAGCAGAGAAAATAGCAACTTATCACTGAAAGACAAACAGAGGGCGCCATATCTGCGGCAGATTGCATGTTGCTGAATAAAGCGATCTAGCCAATTCCTCAGACATACAACAGGTTACAGTAGCAACTTATAACCTTTACTGCACCATTTAACGCTGACGGATGCAACATTTTGATGATTTATGTAAATCATTTTTATTTTTCCTTCATGAATAGAAAGACCCCATGTCATGACATACAGTAAATTGCTTGTTAGGGAAGGGATAAGCAATGTTACATGTTCACCAATACCCAAAGCATGAAAATAAGCGCTTTTAAGTAAAATGATAACAATTTAAAGAAGAAAAGTACTCAGTTTAGAGAAATGTATTTAGTAAACATTACAGCGTCTTATTCACAGAACAGACTTTTCAAATGATGAGAACTTTATACAAAGAATATGCCTGCTCCCTCCTGCACTGCTCTCCTTACTCTGGGCAGAACACAGGACTCATACAAAGGGTACAACCTCGCAAATTCAGCGCCACTAGCACTTGTAAAACTTGAGGGAGCTACGGTACTGAATTTACACTAACATGTCCCTCCCAGCTCCCCCTAAAATCGCCACTGCCTCAGACATTTCTGAAATTGTGACCAGCACCGGGCATAAGGAGTTAAGCAGTGCATGCTGGGTATAGAGAGGGTCCGAGGGCAGGATCTGGGCAGTATTTAGCACTTGCTGGTGTTTGCACAGTCTCAGATTTCCTGCATAAAAACTCAGACAGGAACGAGGAACCAGGGACAGCAAAGTGAAGATGACTGTGCTCTAATGTGACAGCAATGATAATGGAAATGTCACATAATGAATAAATCTGCCCAGAACTGGGGGCACACGCAGTGCAATGCTGAAATATTAAATAGTGCTTGTGTTACTGCTTGTTAGAAAATAATCTGAGGCCTATCCCCCTGCAACAATAAACTGTTGTGCCGAAAAGTCAACAACAGAATTAGCAACACAGCTTTTATCTATAACTTTTCAGCACAACAGTCTAAATATAAAGTTCAGCAGATTAGGGATTAAATAAGGGTTACTGGCCTTGGGAATGGAAGAGGAAACTGAATTGGGGCTTCACACTAAAGAGCCTCAGTTACTGTGGTCACCTGTGCAAGTCTAAGTGAACCCAGCCCCCCAGCTTCAGTTCATGCCCCTGTGGTCCGTCTCTATTTCTAACATCCACCTCTTGAACAAAACCTTATGATAGAAAACCCCATCCACCAGGTGCAGGAGCCGCACAGACCTGCGTGATACTCTGCTCTGCCTCCTCTTTCGCCCTCTCAGCTTCCTGCTGTTTCTCAGTCGCTTGCATCAGACTCTCTCGCAGTTTCACCACCTCTGACAGCAGCTGGTCTCGCTCTTTGGTCAAATCATCCTTGATGTTCAGGAGATCGTTCATACTAAAGAGAAGCAGGAGGTTGTCATTGTTGCGCACTTACTGACAGCACCAGCTACACTGTCAGTGATGGGCAGAGAACCCCACTATTATTACTATTAGACTTATAGAGACACCTATATAGAGTTTGCAGATAGTCTGGTAGATACCTGGCATATTACAGAGCCCTTATCTCTTTTTTTACATATTCACAAAGCAGAAGTGACCTCACCTGTGCTCCTGACCCAGCGACAAGCCAGAACTTTGTTCCACCAGTTTTGTCAAATTGACAATTTCATCTTTCAGTGACTGAATGGTTTCTTTTGCTCTCTGTTCTTTTTCATAGGCTGAGTCCACCATTTTCCAAGCCTTTTCAATTTCCTAACGATAAAACAAAGATAGAGAGAACATGAAGATTATCTGATGTTAAATAAAATCTTAATACACAGTACGTCACAGATCCCATGTTTTCACTGTAATTATTCAAACTTAAAAGGCCATTATAGCTGAAAAAATATAATTTATGCTTACCTGATAAATTCATTTCTCCTGTAGTGTAGTCAGTCCACGGGTCATCCATTACTTATGGGATTATATCTCCTCCCTAACAGGAAGTGCAAGAGGATCACCCAAGCAGAGCTGCTATATAGCTCCTCCCCTCTACGTCATATCCAGTCATTCGACCGAAACCAAACGAGAAAGGAGAAAACTATAGGGTGCAGTGGTGACTGGAGTTTAATTTAAAATTTAGACCTGCCGTAAAAAACAGGGCGGGCCGTGGACTGACTACACTACAGGAGAAATGAATTTATCAGGTAAGCATAAATTATATTTTCTCCTGTTAAGTGTAGTCAGTCCACGGGTCATCCATTACTTATGGGATACCAATACCAAAGCTAAAAGTACACGGATGACGGGAGGGACAGGCAGGATCTTTACACGGAAGGAACCACTGCCTGTAGAACCTTTCTCCCAAAAACAGCCTCCGAAGAAGCAAAAGTGTCAAATTTGTAAAATTTTGAAAAAGTGTGAAGTGAAGACCAAGTTGCAGCCTTGCAAATCTGTTCAACAGAGGCCTCATTCTTAAAGGCTCAAGTGGAAGCCACAGCTCTAGTAGAATGAGCCGTAATCCTTTCAGGAGGCTGCTGTCCAGCAGTCTCATAGGCTAAACGTATTATGCTACGAAGCCAAAAAGAGAGAGAGGTCGCCGAAGCTTTTTGACCTCTCCTCTGTCCAGAATAAACGACAAACAGGGAAGAAGTTTGACGAAAATCTTTAGTTGCCTGCAAATAAAATTTCAGGGCACGGACGACGTCCAGATTGTGCAGAAGTCGTTCCTTCTTTGAAGAAGGGTTAGGGCACAATGATGGAACAACAATCTCTTGATTGATATTCTTGTTAGTAACTACCTTAGGTAAGAACCCAGGTTTAGTACGCAGAACTACCTTGTCTGAATGAAAAATCAGATAAGGAGAATCACAATGTAAGGCCGATAACTCAGAGACTCTTCGAGCCGAGGAAATAGCCATTAAAAACAGAACTTTCCAAGATAACAGCTTGATATCAATGGAATGAAGGGGTTCAAACGGAACACCTTGCAGAACGTTAAGAACTAAGTTTAAGCTCCACGGCGGAGCAACAGTCTTAAACACAGGCTTAATCCTAGCCAAAGCCTGACAAAAAGCCTGAACGTCTGGAAAAGACAATATCCTAGGAATCCTAACCTTACTCCATGAGTAACTCTTGGATTCGCACCAATATAAGTATTTACGCCATATTTTATGGTAAATTTTCCTGGTAACAGGTTTCCTAGCCTGTATTAAGGTATCAATCACTGACTCCGAGAATCCCCGCTTTGATAGAATCAAGCGTTCAATCTCCATGCAGTCAGCCTCAGAGAAATTAGATTTGGATGTTTGAAAGGACCCTGAATCAGAAGGTCCTGTCTCAGAGGCAGAGACCATGGTGGACAGGACGACATGTCCACTAGATCTGCATACCAGGTCCTGCGTGGCCACGCAGGCGCTATTAGAATCATCGATGCTCTCTCCTGTTTGATCCTGGCAATCAATCGAGGAAGCATCGGGAAGGGTGGAAACACATAAGCCATGTTGAAGACCCAAGGTGCTGTCAGAGCATCTATCAGTACCGCTCCCGGGTCCCTGGACCTGGATCCGTAACAAGGAAGCTTGGCGTTCTGGCGAGACGCCATGAGATCCAGATCTGGTTTGCCCCAATGATGAAGCAGTTGGGCAAACACCTCCGGATGAAGTTCCCACTCCCCCGGATGAAAGGTCTGGCGACTTAGAAAATCCGCCTCCCAGTTCTCCACGCCTGGGATGTGGATCGCTGACAGGTGGCAAGAGTGAGACTCTGCCCAGCGAATTATCTTTGAGACTTCCATCATCGCTAGGGAACTCCTTGTTCCTCCTTGATGGTTGATGTAAGCCACAGTCGTGATGTTGTCCGACTGAAACCTGATGAACCTCAGAGTTGCTAACTGAGGCCAAGCCAGAAGAGCATTGAAAATTGCTCTTAATTCCAGAATGTTTATTGGAAGGAGTCTCTCCTCCTGAGTCCATGATCCCTGAGCCTTCAGGGAATTCCAGACTGCGCCCCAACCTAGAAGGCTGGCGTCTGTTGTTACAATCGTCCAATCTGGCCTGCGGAAGGGCATCCCCTTGGACAGATGTGGCCGAGAAAGCCACCATAGAAGAGAATCTCTGGTCTCTTGATCCAGATTTAGCAGAGGGGACAAATCTGAGTAATCCCCATTCCACTGACTTAGCATGCACAATTGCAGCGGTCTGAGATGCAGGCGCGCAAAAGGTACTATGTCCATTGCCGCTACCATTAAGCCGATTACCTCCATGCACTGAGCCACTGACGGGTGTTGAATGGAATGAAGGACACGGCAAGCATTTAGAAGTTTTGATAACCTGTCCTCCGTCAGGTAAATTTTCATTTCTACAGAATCTATAAGAGTCCCTAAGAAGGGAACTCTTGTGAGTGGCAATAGAGAACTCTTTTCTACGTTCACCTTCCACCCATGCGACCTTAGAAATGCCAGAACTAACTCTGTATGAGACTTGGCAGTTTGGAAACTTGACGCTTGTATCAGAATGTCGTCTAGGTACGGAGCTACCGCTATGCCTCGCGGTCTTAGTACCGCCAGAAGAGAGCCCAGAACCTTTGTAAAGATTCTTGGAGCCGTAGCTAACCCGAAGGGAAGAGCTACAAACTGGTAATGCCTGTTTAGGAAGGCAAATCTTAGATACCGGTAATGATCCTTGTGAATCGGTATGTGAAGGTAGGCATCCTTTAAATCCACTGTGGTCATGTACTGACCCTCTTGGATCATGGGTAAGATGGTTCGAATAGTTTCCATTTTGAACGATGGAACTCTTAGGAATTTGTTTAGGATCTTTAAGTCCAAGATTGGTCTGAAGGTTCCCTCTTTTTTGGGAACCACAAACAGATTTGAATAGAATCCTTGTCCGTGTTCCGACCGCGGAACTGGGTGGATCACTCCCATTAGTAAGAGGTCTTGTACACAGCGTAGAAACGCCTCTTTCTTTATCTGGTTTGCTGATAACCTTGAAAGATGAAATCTCCCTTGTGGAGGAGAAGCTTTGAAGTCCAGAAGATATCCCTGAGATATGATCTCCAACGCCCAGGGATCCTGGACATCTCTTGCCCAAGCCTGGGCGAAGAGAGAAAGTCTGCCCCCCACTAGATCCGTTTCCGGATCGGGGCCCTCACTTCATGCTGTCTTAGGGGCAGCAGCAGGTTTTCTGGCCTGCTTGCCCTTGTTCCAGGACTGGTTAGGTTTCCAGCCCTGTCTGTAGCGAGCAACAGTTCCTTCCTGTCTTGGAGCGGAGGAAGTTGATGCTGCTCCTGCCTTGAAGTTACGAAAGGCACGAAAATTAGACTGTTTAGCCCTTGGTTTGGCCCTGTCTTGAGGCAGGGCATGGCCCTTACCTCCAGTAATGTCAGCGATAATTTCTTTCAAACCGGGCCCGAATAATATCTGCCCTTTGAAAGGAATATTAAGCAATTTAGATTTAGAAGTCACATCAGCTGACCAGGATTTAAGCCACAGCGCTCTACGCGCTTGAATGGCGAATCCGGAGTTCTTAGCCGTAAGTTTGGTTAAGTGTACTACGGCATCAGAAATAAATGAATTAGCTAGCTTAAGGGCTTTAAGCTTGTTCATAATCTCATCCAATGGAGCTGTGCTAAGGGTCTCTTCCAGAGACTCAAACCAGAATGCCGCCGCAGCAGTAACAGGCGCAATGCATGCAAGGGGTTGTAATATAAAACCTTGCTGAACAAACATTTTCTTAAGGTAACCCTCTAACTTTTTATCCATTGGATCTGAAAAAGCACAGCTATCCTCCACCGGGATAGTGGTGCGCTTAGCCAGAGCAGAAACTGCTCCCTCCACCTTAGGGACCGTCTGCCATAGGTCCCGTGTGGTGGCGTCTATTGGAAACATTTTTCTAAATATAGGAGGGGGTGAAAAAGGCACACCGGGTCTATCCCACTCCTTGTTAACAATTTCTGTAAGCCTTTTAGGTATAGGAAAAACGTCAGTACACGCCGGTACCGCAAAATATTTATCCAGCCTACATACTTTCTCTGGAATTGCAACCGTGTTACAATCATTCAGAGCCGCTAAAACCTCCCCTAGTAATACACGGAGGTTCTCAAGCTTAAATTTAAAATTTGAAATGTCTGAATCCAGTTTACTTGGATCAGATCCGTCACCCACAGAATGAAGCTCTCCGTCCTCATGTTCTGCAAATTGTGACGCAGTATCAGACATGGCTCTATTATTATCAGCGCACTCTGTTCTTATTCCAGAGTGATCGCGTTTACCTCTAAATTCTGGCAATTTAGATAGTACTTCAGTCATAACATTAGCCATGTCTTGCAAAGTGATTTGTATGGGCCGCCCTGATGTACTTGGCGCCACAATATCACGCACCTCCTGAGCGGGAGGCGAAGGTACTGACACGTGAGGAGAGTTAGTCGGCATAACTTCCCCCTCGTTGTCTGGTGATATATCTTTCACATATAAAGTTTGACTTTTATTCAAAGAAACATCTATACATTGAGTGCACAAATTTCTATTGGGCTCCACATTGGCCTTTAAACATAGTGAACAAACAGCTTCATCTGTGTCAGACATGTTTAAACAGACTAGCAATAACACTAGCAAGCTTGGAAAAAAAAAAAAAACCTTTAAATAAATTTACAAGCTATATAAAAAACGCTACTGCGCCTTTAAGAAAACATAAAAATGTGACACAGTTGAATTAACGATGAACCAAATATGTTAAAACAACCAAATTTTAACAGAAAATGTATAAAGTTAGCAGAGAATTGCACCCACAAGCAAAAGGATGATTAACCCCTTAATACCCAAAACGGATAACAGTTGAAATAATAAACGTTTTTTATCACAGTCAAACACACTGTCACAGATCTGCTGTGACTGATTACCTCCCTCAAAACTAGTTTTGGAGACCCCTGGGCTCTGTAGAGACGTCCTGGATCATGGAGGAAGAAATAGGAAGACTGTGACTAAATTTTTACTGCGCAATAAAGCGCTAAAATAGGCCCCTCCCACTCATATTACAACAGTGGGGAATCTCAGTAAACTGTTTTTATTCAGAAACAAACGACAGCCATGTGGTAAAAATCATGCCCATAAAGTTTTATCACCAAGTACCTCAGAAAAAAAGATTAACATGCCAGTAAACGTTTTTAAAAATGAAAATTATGAAGTGTTATTAATAAGCCTGCTGCTAGTCGCTTTCACTGCAGTGCAGGCTCAAATATTACTTTAATATAGACAGTATTTTCTTAGTGAAATTCCATTCCCCAGAAATACCTCAGAGTATACATACATACATATCAGCCTGATACCAGTCGCTACTACTGCATTTAAGGCTGCACTTACATTACATCGGTATTAGCAGTATTTTCTCAGTCAATTCCATTCCTTAGAAAATAATTTACTGCACATACCTCCTTGCAGGTGGGCCCTGCATGCTATCCCCTGTTCTGAAGTTACCTCACTCCTCAGAATGGCCGAGAACAGCAAGTGGATCTTAGTTACGACCGCTAAGATCATAGACAAACTCAGGTAGATTCTTCTTCTAATGCTGCCTGAGAAGAAACAACACACTCCGGTGCCGTTTAAAATAACAAACTTTTGATTGAAGAAATAAAAACTAAGTTTAACACACCACAGTCCTCTCACACGTCCTATCTATTAGTTAGGTGCAAGAGAATGACTGGATATGACGTAGAGGGGAGGAGCTATATAGCAGCTCTGCTTGGGTGATCCTCTTGCACTTCCTGTTAGGGAGGAGATATAATCCCATAAGTAATGGATGACCCGTGGACTGACTACACTTAACAGGAGAAAGAACATTCTCTAATTCTAGCTATATTCTCTATATTCAAGCCCTGCAAATGAGTCAGGTATTTGCCGAGAACTGCTGGTCCCGAGTGGAAACCAACGATGACCCGGGTCGTGCGACTAGCGATGTGAATCGGGTCAGCTACAGTTTCTGCTAGGGATCAGCATTATTTAGGTCCCTTAAATATGTTTAATCATCATTTTTGCATTTAGATTCTGAATACAATAAATACACAAATGGTATCACCCTAATATAATTAAAGGGAAATAAAATACCTTGTAACTACAAGACTTTTGTGTGGTTAATTAATTAATATATGTGGTTATATTAATATAAGTCAAGTGTCAGAATTTTATTAACGCAGCTAGACACGTGCATGAGCCTTCGCCTATCTCAGTATGTTTTTATGGAAAGGAGTTATGTAACAAAGAAGAAGAAAAGAAAGAGATCAGTTTGATATTAGAAGTAAATTGGAAAGTTTTTAAAATTTGATTTAAGACAAAAATCTTAGCTACCAAAAAAAAAAAATATATATTACCAGCAGATGAACACATTTCTGCAAATCTTTACCACTTAAAATTTCAGTAAATTCGAAATTAAACTTTCATGATTTGGACAGAACATACAATTTTATACAACTTTCCAATTTACTTTTATTGTCAAATTGGCTTCATTCTATCGGTATCCTTCATTGAAAGCATATCTAGGTAGGCTAAGAAGTAGCAAAGCAATAGCTGAACGAATCTAGTGAGCCAGAGGCAAGAGGCATATGAATTGCTGCTCCTCAGTCTACCTAAGTATGCTCTTCAACAAAGGATACCAATAGAAGGAAGCTAATTTGATAATAGAAGTAAATTAGAACATTTTTTAAAATTGAATGTTCTCCCTGAATCATGAAAGTTTAACTTTGACTTTAAAAACTCTAAAACAAGAACTGCATTTGTAACTGAATAGAAGAACGTGCACAGTATCATTATTTCAGTGAGAAACCCATTTGACTGTTTAGCAAACTCATTAGAATGAAGCTCATAATGACCCGGCTAAAATACAAAGACAAAAATATATTATGCTACAACAAAAATAAATATTTCAGCATATAATTTGCAAAAAGAGCGGTTTTCTCAATATTAACATTCAAACCATCTGCATTTCCTACTTATCAGCCCGTATTGCACTGAGGGCATTAAGCTGAGATACAGAGGAAAAAAATGAAATTTCATTTCAAAGCAACAGGTTAATGGCTTTCTGCACAATAAAAATACCTGCCGCTGCCAAGGCAAGATGGATTTTAATACAAAAACTTTCCAAATTCAGCTGTGTAATTAGATGTGGGATGACACTAAAATGTCAGGAAGAATAAAAGATTGAATTGAAGAAACAAAACAGATTGCTGGCAGAGTAAGCAGGACGCTTAGCCCACAGGTGCACAGCATAAGTGTACCCCCTTAGTACCAGGGCAAATAAACCCAGCAGCTAATAGCAAATTAATTTAATTACACAGCAGCTGCTGGTCGTTTACAAGTTACTTTAACCCTTTGCCTGCCAGTCATGTGGCGATGTGCTGAAGCCACCCCAGCAGTAAAGGGATTTGATGTGACAAAGTGGTGACATGATATACATTAGATGTTATTGACTGCTTTAGCTTAATATTTGAGAAACTTCTTGCATTTTTTTTAAATGATGAGGGGTGTTGGTGGGGAATCTTATGGAAAACATGGCCGAGGTGGCATCCCTAGTTAGCATTAAGGGAATTTTGTAATAGCGAGGGTCACTGTGAGGGATAGTCTCAGTGATATGGGTTACTTGTGACAGCTAGATATGTTTTATTTGAAGTTGAAGATGCCACAGTTAGGGTTAATTGGGGTGTGGGATATTAGGACAGAGGGATTAAGTTTATCTGCAGTGGGGGAGGATGCAGTTATGGTTAACTGTGATGGGAGATCAATGGGTGCTGTGGTTAGGGGTAAATTGCAGTGGGGGAGTCAAGTGAGCAGAAGTTAGGGTTAAACTTCAGTGGGGGGATGTCAAGTGAGCAGAAGTTAGGGTAAAACTTCAGTGGGGGATGTCAAGTGAGCAGAAGTTAGGGTTAAACTAAACGGGGGGAGTCAAGTGAGCAGAAGTTAGGGTTAAACTTCAGTGGGGGGAGTCAAGTGAGCAGAAGTTAGGGTTAAACTTCAGTGGGGGGAGTCAAGTGAGCAGAAGTTAGGGTAAAACTTCAGTTGGGGAGTCAAGTGAGCAGAAGTTAGGGTTAAACTAAACGGGGGGAGTCAAGTGAGCAGAAGTTAGGGTTAATCTTCAGTGGGGGGGAGTCAAGTGAGCAGAAGTTAGGGTTAATCTTCAGTGGGGGATGTCAAGTGAGCAGAAGTTAGGGTTAAACTAAACGGGGGGAGTCAAGTGAGCAGAAGTTAGGGTTAAACTTCAGTGGGGGGAGTCAAGTGAGCAGAAGTTAGGGTTAAACTTCAGTGGGGGGAGTCAAGTAAGCAGAAGTTAGGGTAAAACTTCAGTGGGGGAGTCAAGTGAGCAGAAGTTAGGGTAAAACTTCAGTGGGGGAGTCAAGTGAGCAGAAGTTAGGGTTAAACTAAACGGGGGGAGTCAAGTGAGCAGAAGTTAGGGTTAATCTTCAGTGGGGGGGAGTCAAGTGAGCAGAAGTTAGGGTAAAACTTCAGTGGGGGATGTCAAGTGAGCAGAAGTTAGGGTTAAACTAAACGGGGGGAGTCAAGTGAGCAGAAGTTAGGGTTAAACTTCAGTGGGGGGAGTCAAGTGAGCAGAAGTTAGGGTTAAACTTCTGTGGGGGGAGTCAAGTAAGCAGAAGTTAGGGTAAAACTTCAGTGGGGGAGTCAAGTGAGCAGAAGTTAGGGTAAAACTTCAGTGGGGGAGTCAAGTGAGCAGAAGTTAGGGTTAAACTAAACAGGGGGAGTCAAGTGAGCAGAAGTTAGGGTTAATCTTCAGTGGGGGGAGTCAAGTGAGCAGAAGTTAGGGTTAAACTTCAGTGGGGGGAGTCAAGTGAGCAGAAGTTAGGGTAAAACTTCAGTGGGGGAGTCAAGTGAGCATAATTTAGGGTTAAACTTCAGTGGAGTGAGTCAAATGAGAAGTTAGGGTTAAACTTCAGAGGGAGATCTTAGATGATTTTTACCCATGCTTTCTAAATGGAAGGCTTCTAGAAAGCCCTTTACTGACTGGTTCAGGCCATATCTATATAACTGATGTATGTAAACATGAAAAAAAACTCCAGTGCTTAGTTTAATCCCCAAAGGCACAGCTGCCTCCAGTGCTTTCCATCAACCCCAAAATGAGCCCTCCAGTAAATTATTCCCAAGTCCACTGTGGATCATTAAAGCTAATACAGGAGTGATTCATGGAAAGCAGTGAAAATCACCAGGGGCACCTGGAAATATATTACCGAAGGTAAGTGCACTTTTCAGACTTACATACTGATCCTAGTTAAAACCCTTCTCCTCACCATCTTCTCAGTGTAAAGAAGATGTACAAAAGCCGACAGTGATTCCCAGTCCTTTATGATCGCGTAACAGCAACACAAATCTATTTCATGGAGTTTCTACCTTTTTTAGTGAAGCTATAGTCGTCTGGTCCTCTTGGGAAAGTTTAAGGGCTGTGGCCACTTTAGCTGAGTTCGCCACAATCTCTGAATTCAGCTCCCTGCATTTTGCCATCAAGCGCTTTTCGTTTTCATACGATTTTTTAAGGACGCTGTGAAGCTTCTCATACTCCACTCTGAACTTCTCCAGGCTCTTATCCCCCGTGAGCTCTCTGAGGACTTCCTGGAAATCTTTTTCCAAAGCTTCAAAAGCATTTTCTTCGATCACTGTTTTATCTATCTTTTCCTGAAAAAATAAAGAATAAGAAATGTGGATAATATAATAAACCTTTAGCTGCGTTACAGCAAGCAAATACCTCAATGAACTAAATTCTGTAGATAGATAGATAAATAGATAGATATATTATAGATAGATGAATAATAGATAGATAGATAGATAGATAGATAGATAGATATATTATAGATAGATGAATAATAGATGGATAGATAGATGCTAATAGATGGATAGATAGATGCTAATAGATGGATAGATAGATAGATAGATAGATATATTATAGATAGAGGGATAATAGATAAATAGATAGTTAGATAGATAGATAGATAGATAGATAGATAGATAGATAGATAGATAGATAGACAGACAGATAAATGATAAATAGATGTTAATTTGAAAAAACAAGATTAAATTTATCTAAACTAATTTGCATAAAACCATCATTTTTACATTTAAATAGCCCTCTTTCATTGTTATTTTTATTGTAAATGTGGATGTCTCTGTCTAGTAAAGTTATTACTGTTTTCTAGGTGCATATGCACATATGCTGGGAGGACCCGTGGCCAGTATTCATTCACTGCATCTTCTCAGAGAGTCAGCAGCGGCTTGTATGACACAAATTAAGTTTTCACTGACACAAAACACCCTCTGAGCAAGCGTGGTGCTGAATGCTAGTGCACGAGCATTCACAGCACACAGTATGGGCATATGCCGCAGAAAAACAGCAATAACTTTTACTAAAAGCATTTTTGCTAATAGAAGTATATTTCAAAAATGTTTTTATTTAAAAACAAAATTTATGCTTACCTAATAAATGTCTTTCTCTTGTGGTGTATCCAGTCCACGGGTTCATCCATTACTTGTGGGATATTCTCTTTCCCAACAGGAAGTTGCAAGAGGACACCCACAGCAGAGCTGTCTGTATAGCTCCTCCCCTAACCCCCACCTCCATTCATTCGACCGAAGACAAGTAAGAAAACGGAGAAACTATAGGGTGCAGTGGTGACTGTAGTTTAAAAAATAAAAACACCTGCCTTAAAGTGACAGGGCGGGCCGTGGACTGGATACACCACAAGAGAAAGAAATTTATCAGGTAAGCATAAATTTTGTTTTCTCTTGTAAGGTGTATCCAGTCCACGGGTTCATCCATTACTTGTGGGATACCAATACCAAAGCTTTAGGACACGGATGAAGGGAGGGACAAGGCAGGCACTTAAACGGAAGGCACCACTGCCTGTAAGACTTTTCTCCCAAAAATAGCCTCCGAGGACAAATTTGTAGAATTTAGAAAAAGTATGAAGCGAAGACCAAGTCGCCGACTTACAAATCTGTTCAACAGAGGCCTCATGTTTAAAAGCCCATGTGGAAGCTACTGCTCTAGTGGAATGAGCTATAATTCTTTCAGGAGGCTGCTGGCCAGCAGTCTCATAAGCTAAGCGTATTATACTTCTTAGCCAAAAAGAAAGAGAAGTTACCGAAGCCTTTTGGCCTCTCCTCTTTCCAGAGTAGACAACAAACAATGCAGATGTTTGCCGAAAATCCTTAGTAGCTTGCAAATAAAACTTTAAAGCACGAACCACGTCAAGATTGTGTAACAGACGTTCCTTCTTTGAAGAAGGATTAGGACACAGTGACGGAACAACAATTTCCTGATTGATATTCCTATTAGATACTACCTTAGGAAGAAACCCAGGTTTGGTACGTAAAACTACCTTATCTGCATGGAAGATCAGATAAGGGGAATCACACTGCAAGGCAGATAACTCTGAAACTCTTTGAGCCGAAGAGATAGCTACTAAAAACGGAACCCCTTAAAGAACTTTAAGAACTAAGTTTAAACTCCATGGCGGAGCAACAGGTTTAAACACAGGCCTGATTCTAACCAAAGCCTGACAAAACGCCTGAACGTCTGGAACATCAGCCAGCGCTTGTGCAAAAGAATAGACAGAGCAGAAATCTGTCCCTTTAAGGAACTAGCCGATAATCCCTTTTCCAATCCTTCTTGGAGAAAAGATAGTATCCTAGGAATCCTGACCTTACTCCACGAGTAAACCTTGGATTCACACCAATGAAGATATTTACACCATATCTTATGATAGATTTTCCTGGTGACAGGCTTTCGAGCCTGAATCAAGGTATCAATGACCGACTCGGAGAAACCACGTTTTGATCAAATCAAGCGTTCAATCTCCAAGCAGTCAGACGCAGAGAAATTAGATTTGGATGTTTGAATGGACCTTGGAGTAGAAGGTCCTGCCTCAGCGGCAGAGTCCATGGTGGAGAGGATGACATGTCCACCAGATCCACATACCAAGTCCTGCGTGGCCACGCAGGCGCTATCAAAATCACCAAAGCTCTCTCCTGCTTGATCTTGGCAATCAGACGAGGGAGGAGAGGAAACGGTGGAAACACATAAGCAAGGCTGAAGGACCAGGGCACTGCTAGAGCATCTATTAGCGCTGCCTGGGGATCCCTTGACCTGGACCCATAACAAGGAAGCTTGGCATTCTAACGAGACACCATCAGATCCAGTTCTGGTTTGCCCCATAGTTGAATCAGCTGGGCAAATACATCCAGATGGAGCTCCCACTCCCCCGGATGAAAAGTCTGCCGACTTAGAAAATCCGCCTCACAGTTCTCTACTCCTGGGATATGGATAGCTGAGAGATGGCAAGAGTGAACCTCTGCCCATAGAATTATCTTGGAAACCTCGTTCATTGCCAGGGGACTCCTTGTTCCCCCCTGATGGTTGATTTAGGCTACAGTCGTGATATTGTCCGACTGAAATCTGATTAACTTGGCCGCAGCTAGTTGAGGCCAAGCCTGAAGAGCATTGAATATCGCTCTTAGTTCCAGAATGTTTATCAGAAGGAGGGCTTCCTCCTGAGTCCACAAACTCTGAGCCTTCAGGGAGTTCCAGACTGCGCCCCAGCCCAGAAGGCTGGCATCTGTCGTCACTATAGTCCACTCTGGCCTGCGGAAACTCATTCCCCTGTGTTACGGTTACCCTTCGTCTCGCTGAGAGATGGACCGCTTAGTAGCCTGGATCCCTATTGCTAAGGAGGGGAGAAGCTGCTTTCCATAGTATTCTATATGAGTCTCGCAAATATAGAATAATCTCCCTTAGCTGCAGTACAGCTAGGATACCCTTCTGCCCACAAGAACGAGTCAACGCTGCGATTGAGGGTCAAACAAGAACTCAGGACTGGGATGCCCAGCCTGCTTTTTATTAAGGTTACATGCACACAGGGCACTCCCAGGGGAGAGGGGGGGAAGCACAAAGGAACATCTGCACTAGTCCCACTGGGTCTCGATCCCAGGACCTTCTGCGTGTTAAGCAGACGTGATAACCACTACACTATGGGACTTTGCTGGTTCAGGCATTGCTGCTGGGAAATAAGCTCTTCACAACAAAATAATTAATGCTTCTGTAACAGTGCTCCCTTTCTGTGGAACACTCTGGCAGACACTGTCTGACCCCTTTTCGGGGCAGACTAAGGCTGTCCAGACCGCTGGTTATGTGGGGCTGAGGTCGGTTTGTCTGGACAACCCGTCGGCGTTGCCATTCTGTTTCCCAGGTCTGTAAGTAATGGTGAAATTGAAGGGTTGCAACGATAAGCTCCAACGTAAAAGCCTGCCGTTATCTCCAGAGACCCGGTTCAGCCACACCAACGGGTTATGGTCGGTGACCAGAGTGAACTCCTGACCATATAAATAGGGAGTCAATTTCTTTAATGCCCACACCAAAGCCAAACACTCCTTTTCGACCGCTGCATAGCTGACTTCGCGGGGCAGGAGCTTCCGGCTGATGTAGGCAACTGGATGCTCCCCTCCATCTTCGCCTACTTGGCTGAGGACGGCTCCCAGCCCGAACATGGAAGCATCTGTATGGACGATAAAACGTTTGTTAAGGGCTGGGGCCGCCAAGACAGGAGCGTTAATTAGAGCATTTTTGAGAGCCTGGAAAGCCGTTTCACAGTGGGGAGACCACAGGACCTGTCGAGGTAAGTTCTTCTTGGTCAAGTCAGTCAGGGGTTTGGCAAGTGTGCTGTAGTCTGGTACGAACCGTCTATAGTACCCTGCCGTGCCCAGGAAGGCTAGGACCTGAGTCTTAGTGATGGGGGTGGGCCAATTGGCGACAGCTTCTATTTTGGCCGGCTCTGGTCGCTGCTTTCCACACCCCACCCGGTGACCCAGGTACTGTACCTCGGCCATCCCAAAGTGGCATTTCTCTGGCTTCAGAGTCAGGCCAGCAGCCCGGATCTGATCCAGAACCATTCCCACATGAGCTAAGTGGTCCTCCCAGGACTCACTGTGGATCGCTATGTCGTCCAGGTAGGCGCAAGCAAAACTCTGGAAGCCATCCAGGAGCCTATCCACCAAGCGCTGGAATGTAGCTGGGGCATTCTTCATCCCAAACGGCATTACCCGAAACTGATATAAGCCGAATGGGGTGACGAATGCCGACTTGGGGATAGCCTCCGGGGCCAGGGGAATCTGCCAGTAACCTTTGCAGAGGTCAATAGTGGTCAGGTAATTTCCCCTGGCTATACGATCGAGTAGCTCGTCTACCCTGGGCATAGGGTAAGCGTCCGTCACGGTATTTTCATTGAGCCTCCGATAGTCTACGCAGAACCGGGTGGTCCCATCTTTCTTGGGCACCAAGACAACTGGGGAGGCCCAGGGACTATCGGAGGGCTCAATTACCCTGAGCTGGAGCATCTCATCGATCTCCTTCTTCATTCCTGTCCTAACTGTTTCAGGGATTCGGTACGGAGCCTGGCGCAAGGGAGCTTGTCCCGGAGTATCTACCTGGTGGGTGGTTAAAGTAGTGTACCCTGGCTTCGGGGAGAAGGTGAGGTGTTTGGACTGGAGGAGTTGGTTGAGCTGCTCCCTTTCAGTGGGGCTAAGTCGGTCCCCTATCTGAACCTGCGCCACTATACCTGTGGGGAGGCTCTTTTCTAATAGGTCTGGAATGGGTAAACTGTCGGGGTCTTCCTGAGGGGAACAACATACGGCCGTCACGTTCTCTGGTCGCTCAAAATATTCCTTGAGCATGTTTACATGGAATGTCTTTCTAAGATTGTTGTCGTGGCAGCTAGCTATCACATAAGTGGTGTCTCCCCTTTTCTCTACGATCTGGTAGGGACCCTGCCAGGACGCCTGCAATTTGTCTGTCTTCACCGGCTTAAGTACTAACACCTTTTGTCCTATGGTGAAGATTCTCTTTCGGGCCCCCCGATCGTACCATACTTTCTGTCTTCTCTGGGCCAACTGGAGATTAGCCCGCACGGATTTGGCTAATTGCTCCATTCGGTCCCTGAGTTCCAGCACGTATGGCACAATTGGGACACCGTCAGCCTCCATCTCTCCCTCCCAGTGCTCCCGGATCAGGTTTAGGGGTCCCCGTACCTTTCTTCCGTAGAGCAACTCGAAGGGAGAGAACCCTGTCGTTTCCTGGGGCACCTCCCGATAAGCAAATAGGAGGTGCGGCAGGAAGCGTTCCCAGTCTCGGTATTCCTGAGTGAACGTCTTGAGCATTTGCTTGAGGGTCCCATTGAACCTCTCACACAGCCCATTCGTCTGGGGGTGGTATGGGGAGCTCAGGAGGGACTTAATTTTGCAAACCTGCCAGAGTTGTTGGGTCAATTCAGCCGTAAATTGGGTGCCTCGGTCGGATAGGATTTCTTTTGGAAATCCTACCCGGGAGAACACCTGTACTAGTGCATTCGCTACCGTATCCGCTTGTATGTTGGATAGGGCGACAGCCTCTGGGTACCTGGTAGCGTAGTCCACTACGGTAAGAATGTATCGCTTACCGGAGGGACTAGGGGTAGCCAGTGGTCCCACTAGGTCAATAGCAACCCGGCTGAAGGGTTCCTCTACAATGGGCATATTTACTAGCTGGGCTTTAGGGTGATCGCCTCGCCTTCCTACTCGTTGACACACATCGCAGGTGTTACAGTAAGTTCTAACGTCAGCGTGCACCCCTGGCCAAAAGAACGTGTGAGTAATGCGGTGTAGGGTACGGGTAACGGCTAGGTGGCCTGCTAAGGGGATGTCGTGGCCTATTTTGAGGATTTCTTGACGGTATTTGTGGGGCACTACCAGCTGTCGCCTACGCTGTCCCCTTTTCTCTGTCCAGCGGTATAGTTTCCCTTTTTCCCATAAGAATGTTTCGTTATCTGCCCCGCCCCCTCCGGTCTCTGCTCGTTCCCGGTACTTTTGTAAGGTCGGGTCAGTCTTAGACTCTGCCTCGAAAGCATCTGGGGTGTCCCAGGGTATGGGGCCTAACCTGTCAGGCAAGGTCGGGGTAGGTCTTACCTGTGTCTCCCGCACTGGTGAGAGCTCTCGCTCCGTCCGGGCTTGGGCCCGTGTAGTCACTGGGTCCGCCTCGTTGTTGCATACTGGAGCATAGGCAGAAGTCATGGGGCCCAAATCGTTGCCCAGTAGTACTTCGGCAGGTAAATTATCCATTAGGCCCACGTTCACAGCCCCCTTTCCCGCTCCCCAATCAAGATGCACTTTAGCTGTTGGAATTTTGTACACATCCCCCCCCGCCACTCTAACGGCCACAGTCTGTCCGGATCGCTTGTGCTCTGGCACCAAATGACTCTGTACCAGCGTGATAGTAGCCCCTGTGTCTCGCAATCCCTCGGTAGATCGCCCCTCGAGCCATACCCTCTGCCGATGGTGCTGGCGGTTATCTGAGGCAGCATATACAGGGTCTGCCTCGTGAAGCGGCCCCACATATCCCTCCATAGGGGCCTCTTGGTTAACACAGAGGGCCCGGGCCGGACGATAGGACCCAGAGGGGTAATTGTAATTCCTGGGTGTCTGGTGCGTATTAAGGGGGCAGCTAGCCATGAAATGCCCTCGTTGCTTGCATCGGTGGCAAGTCGGTCTGGGACGCTCAGAGCTGTTATTGGGTGGTCCTGAGTGTCGGACGGGCCCTGTGGGCACCGGGGCTCGGAATTCAGCACGAGGGGGTGCACGGTAAACCTCTCTGGGTTCGACCCGTGCTGGAGCTCGGTAGTTCATGGGTTCGTGAAGACGGGAGTCATAATGTTCATCGGCCAATTTGGCTGCTTCTTCTAAGGTAGAAGGCCGCCTGTCTCGCAGCCATTCCTTCCCTTGCTGTTCCATGCCATTATAAAAATGTTCTAAGAGAAACAATTGTAAAATTTCCTCCCCAGTCACCGCTTTACTTCCGCTCAGCCAGTGATTTGCCGCTCTCCGCATTCGGTGCGCCCATTCCATATGGGTATCGTTAGGCTTCTTTTCCGTGCCCCGAAACTGTCGGCGATACGTGTCCGGAGTTACAGCGTACCGTCGCAACAGTGTCTCCTTAACTAGCTCATACTGTGTCACTTCCTCAGCACCCAGAGTACGAAAGGCTTCCAGGGCTCGCCCGGATAGTTTCCCAGACAATATCGTGGGCCACTCTCTGTTGGGAATCTGGTGCAGGGCACATTGCCTTTCGAAGTCCGCCAAATATTCATCAATCCCTGTCTCGCTCTCTAGGAAGGGTCGAAATGCTGCATAGGGTATCTTGGGCCTCCCAGCATTTTCGACAGGGATGATTACCTGCGGGGCTTCAGCATTGCGGTGTGCGTTCGCTAGGTTGAGTTCATGGGCTCGAGTCTCTCGTATATCCTCGTCCGCCTCCGCCATCAACTGCTGTACCAATTCCATGGAGGGGTTCGGCCCGTATAATGAGAGCCTTTCCCGAACAATCCTGGTTTTTTCGTCACTAATCGTGGTCGGTGTTTCCGCCATTATGAAGCTCTGATCCAGTTCGGTCAATTCTGCGATCAGCTCTCTCCTCGGCCGGTTGCTGGCGTACCCCCCTCTGCTTTCAAGTAAATCCTTTAGGGTTGTACGCTTCAATTTTTCGTAAGCGCTCTCCATCCGTTCTGTACCTCTCCTAGGAAATCCAGGAAAATCCCGCCGCTGCCGCCAAATGTTACGGTTACCCTTCGTCTCGCTGAGAGATGGACCGCTTAGTAGCCTGGATCCCTATTGCTAAAGAGGGGAGAAGCTGCTTTCCATAGTATTCTATATGAGTCTCGCAAATATAGAATAATCTCCCTTAGCTGCAGTACAGCTAGGATACCCTTCTGCCCACAAGAACGAGTCAACGCTGCGATTGAGGGTCAAACAAGAACTCAGGACTGGGATGCCCAGCCTGCTTTTTATTAAGGTTACATGCACACAGGGCACTCCCAGGGGAGAGGGGGGGAAGCACAAAGGAACATCTGCACTAGTCCCACTGGGTCTCGATCCCAGGACCTTCTGCGTGTTAAGCAGACGTGATAACCACTACACTATGGGACTTTGCTGGTTCAGGCATTGCTGCTGGGAAATAAGCTCTTCACAACAAAATAATTAATGCTTCTGTAACACCCTGGACAGATGGACCCGAGATAACCACCAGAGAAGAGAATCCCTGGTCTCTTGATCCAGATTTAACCGAGGAGACAAATCTGTGTAGTCCCCATTCCACTGGTTGAGCATGCAAAGTTGCAGTGGTCTGAGATGTAGGCAGGCAAACGGAACTATGTCCATTGCCGCTACCATTAGGCCGATCATTTTCATACACTGAGCCACTGACGACCGAGAAGTGGAATGAAGAGCACTGTAGGAAGTTAGAAGCTTTGATATCCTGACTTCTGTCAGTAAAATTTTCATTTCTACCGAATCTATCAGAGTTCCTAGGAAGGAAACTCTTGTGAGAGGAGAGAGAGAACTCTTTTCTATGTTCACTTTCCACCCGTGAGACCTCAGAAAGGCCAGAACAATGTCCGTATGGGACTTGGCAATTTGAAAAGTCGACGCCTGAATCAGAATGTCGTCTAGGTAAGGGGCTACCGCCATGCCCCGCGGCCTTAGAACCGCCAGAAGGGACCCTAGAACCTTCGTAAAGATTCTTGGAGCCGTGGCTAACCCGAAGGGAAGAGCCATAAACTGGTAATGCCTGTCTAGGAAGGCAAACCTGAGGAACTGATGATGATCTCTGTGAATCGGAATGTGGAGATAAGCAAATTTTAAAGCCACAGTAGTCATATATTGACCCTCCTGTATCATAGGGAGGATGGTTCGGATTGTCTCCATCTTGAAGGATGGGACCCTGAGAAATTTGTTTAGGATCTCCCTCTTTTTTGGGAACTATAAACAGGTTTGAATAGAAACCCAGCCCCTGTTGCTCTCTTGGAACTGGATGGATCACTCCCATAACCAGTAGGTCTTGAACGCAACGTAAGAATGCCTCTCTCTTTATCTGGTTTACAGATAGTTGTGAGAGATGAAATCTCCCCTTTGGAGATGAACCTTTGAATTCCAGAAAATATCCCTAAGAAACAATTTCTAGTGCCCAGGGATCCTGGACGTCTCTTGCCCAAGCCTGGGCGAAGAGAGAAAGTCTGCCCCCGACTAGATGTGGTCCCGGATCGGGGGCTACTCCTTCATGCTGTCTTAGAGGCAGCCGCAGGTTTCTTGGCCTGCTTCCCCTTGTTCCAAGCCTGGTAAGGTCTCCAGACTGGTTTGGACTGGGCGAAATTTCCCTCTTGTTTTGTATTAGAGGAAACTGAAGCTGCGCTACTCTTGAAGTTTCGAAAGGAACAAAAATTATTCTGTTTGGTTCTTAACTTATTGGACATATCCTGAGGAAGGGCATGACCTTTTCCTCCAGTAATATCAGAAATGATCTCCTTCAGGCCAGGCCCGAATAGGGTCTGTCCCTTGAAGGGGATGTTAAGAAGCTTAGACTTTGAAGTAATGTCTCCTGACCAGGACTTAAGCCATAGCGCCCTACGCACCAAAATGGCAAAACATGAATTCTTAGCCGTTAGCTTGGTTAAATGAAAAACGGCGTCAGAAATAAAGGAATCAGCTAACTTAAGAGCTTTAATCCTGTCTAGAATATTGTCTAACGGGGTCTCCAACTGTAGAGACTCCTCAAGAGACTCGAACCAAAAGGCCGCTGCAGCAGTAACTGGGGCAATGCATGCAAGAGGCTGGAGAATAAAACCTTGATGTATAAAAATTTTCTTAAGGAGACCCTCCAATTTTTTATCCATAGGATCTAGGAAAGCACAACTGTCCTCGACGGGGATAGTTGTACGTTTAGCTAGGGTAGAGACTGCTCCCTCCACCTTAGGGACCGTTTGCCACAAGTCCGTATGGCGGCATCTATGGGAAACATCTTTTTGAAAGCAGGAGCGGGAGAGAACGGCACACCTGGTCTATCCCATTCCTTAGTAATAATTTCCGAAAACCTCTTAGGGACTGGAAAAACATCAGTGTAAACAGGCACTGCAAAGTATTTGTCCATCTTACACAATTTCTCTGGAACCACAATGGGGTCACAGTCATCCAGAGTCGCTAAAACCTCCCTAAGCAATAAGCGGAGGTGTTCAAGCTTAAATTTAAACGCTGTCATTTCAGAATCAGACTGAAGCAACGCCTTCCCTGAGTCTGAAATGTCACCCACAGATAGAAGCTCACCTGCCTCGGCTTCTGAGCATTGTGAGGGTATATCAGACACAGGCATTAAAGCGTCAGAAAGCTCTGTATTAGTTCTAGCCCCAGAGCTGTCTCGCTTTCCTTGTAACCCTGGCAGTTTGGACAATACCTCTGAGAGGGTAGCATTCATAACTGCCGCCATGTCCTGTAAGGTAAAAGAATTAGACGCGCTAGATGTACTTGGCGTCACTTGAGCGGGAGTTATAGGTTCTGACACATGGGGAGAGCTAGATGGCATAATCTCCCTTTTTTCAGTCAGACAATCCCCTGGAGATAAATCTTTAAGCGCCATAATATGGTCTTTATAGTTTATAGAAATTTCAGTACATTTGGTACACATTCTAAGAGGGGGTTCCACAATGGCTTCCAAACATACTGAACAAGGAGTTTCCTCTATATCAGACATGTTTAACAGACTAGTAATGAGACAAGCAAGCTTGGAAAACACTTTAATAAAGGTGAAACAGCAATTAAACAAAAACGTTACTGTGCCTTTAAGAGAAAAAAAACTAGCACTTAAACTGCAAAAAAGTGTAAAAATACAGTAAAGTCTTTGAAATTTTACAGTGTGTGTAAGGGACTAAAGCAACATTGCACCCACTTGCAAATGGATGATTAACCCTTTAGGCCCCAAACCGGATTGAAAAACGTTAAAAAATGTTAAAAGACAATTGAGCACCTTGCCACAGCTCTGCTGAGACTCCTACCTGCCCTCAAATACGATTTTGTGCAGAAATAACCCCTTTGAAATGGTCCTCAGATGCCAGAGGACTCCTCTAGGGAAGCTGGATGTCTCAGTCTGAATTAAAACTGTGCAGTTAGAGCACTAAAAACAGAATTTATGCTTACCTGATAAATTACTTTCTCTTGCGGTGTATCCAGTCCACGGCTTCATCCTTTACTTGTGGGATATTCTCATTCCCTACAGGAAGTGGCAAAGAGAGCACACAGCAGAGCTGTCCATATAGCTCCCCCTCTAGCTCCACTTCCCAGTCATTCGACCAAAGGTTAGGAAGAAAAAGGAGAAACCATAGGGTGCAGTGGTGACTGTAGTTTAAACAAAAAATGTTATACCTGACTTAAATGCCAGGGCGGGCCGTGGACTGGATACACTGCAAGAGAAAGTAATTTATCAGGTAAGCATAAATTCTGTTTTCTCTTGCAAGGTGTATCCAGTCCACGGCTTCATCCTTTACTTGTGGGATACCAATACCAAAGCTTTAGGACACGGATGAAGGGAGGGAACAAGACAGGTACCTTAAACAGAAGGCACCACTGCTTGCAAAACCTTTCTCCCAAAAATAGCCTCCGAAGAAGCAAAAGTATCGAATTTGTAAAATTTGGCAAAAGTATGCAGTGAAGACCAAGTCGCTGCCTTACAAATCTGTTCAACAGAAGCCTCATTTTTGAAAGCCCATGTGGAAGCCACTGCTCTGGTAGAATGAGCAGTAATTCTTTCAGGAGGCTGCTGGCCAGCAGTCTCATAGGCCAAACGGATGATGCTTTTCAGCCAAAAGGAAAGAGAGGTAGAAGTCGCTTTCTGACCTCTCCTCTTACCAGAATAGATAACAAACAAGGAAGATGTTTGTCTGAAATCCTTTGTTACTTGTAAATAGAGCTTTAAAGCACGAACTACATCAAGATTGTGTAACAGACGTTCTTTCTTCGAAGAAGGATTAGGACACAGAGAAGGAACAACTATTTCCTGGTTAATATTCTTGTTAGAAACAACTTTAGGAAGAAAACCAGGCTTGGTACGCAAAACTACCTTATCTGCGTGGAACACCAGGTAAGGTGAATCACACTGTAAGGCAGATAATTCTGAAACTCTTCGAGCAGAAGAGATAGCTACTAAAAACAAAACTTTCCAAGATAACAACTTAATATCTATGGAATGTAAAGGTTCAAACGGAACCCCTTGAAGAACTGAAAGAACTAGATTTAGACTCCATGGCGGAGCCACAGGTTTAAAGACACGCTTGATTCTGACTAAAGCCTGAGCAAACGCTTGAACGTCTGGTACCTCTGCCAGACGATTGTGTAAAAGGATAGACAGAGCTGATATTTGTCCTTTTAAGGAACTAGCTGACAAACCTTTCTCCAATCCTTCTTGGAGAAAGGACAATATCCTGGGAATCCTAATCTTACTCCATGAGTAACCCTTGGATTCACACCAACAAAGATATTTCCGCCATATCTTATGGTAGATTTTCCTGGTGACAGGCTTTCTAGCCTGAATCAGAGTATCTATAACTGACTCAGAGAACCCACGCTTTGATAGAATTAAGAGTTCAATCTCCAAGCAGTCAGACGTAGAGAAACTAGATTTGGATGCTTGAACGGACCCTGTATTAGAAGATCCTGCCTCATTGGCAGTGTCCATGGTGGGACAGATGACATGTCCACTAGGTCTGCATACCAAGTCCTGCGTGGCCATGCAGGCGCTATCAGAATCACCAAAAGCCTTCTCCTGCTTGATTCTGGCGACCAGACGCGGGAGGAGAGGAAACGGTGGAAAAACATAAGCCAGATTGAAGGACCAAGGCGCTGCTAGAGCATCTATCAATACCGCCTTGGGGTCCCGGGACCTGGACCTGTAGAGAGGAAGTTTGGCGTTCTGACGGGACACCATCAGATCCAATTCTGGAGTGCCCCATAGCTGAGTCAGCTGGGCAAATACCTCTGGGTGGAGTTCCCACTCCCCCGGGTGAAAAGTCTGACGACTTAGAAAATTCGCCTCCCAGTTGTCTACTCCTGGGAAGTGAATTGCTGAGAGATGGCAGGAGTGATCCTCCGCCCACCTGATTATTTTGGTTACTTCCGTCATCGCTAGGGAACTCTTTGTTCCCCCCTGATGATTGACGTAAGCTACAGTCGTGATGTTGTCCGACTAAAATCTGATGAATTTGGCCGCAGCTAGTTGGGGCCATGCCTGAAGAGCGTTGAATATCGCCCTCAGTTCCAGAATGTTTATCAGGAGAAGCGTTTCTTCCCGAGACCATAAGGCCTGAGCTTTCAGGGAGTCCCAGACCGCACCCCAGCCTAACAGACTGGCGTCGGTCGTTACAATGAACCACTCTGGCCTGCGGAAACATATTCCCTGAGACAGGTGGTCCTGAGACAACCACCAGAGAAGAGAATCTCTAATCTCCTGGTCCAACTGAATTTGAGGAGACAA
The DNA here is from genome assembly GCF_027579735.1 of Bombina bombina. Lineage (NCBI taxonomy): Eukaryota > Metazoa > Chordata > Amphibia > Anura > Bombinatoridae > Bombina > Bombina bombina. The sequence continues at coordinate 254,961,123 of NC_069507.1, forward strand.
ATCTGCATAATCCCCATTCCACTGTTTGAGAATGCATAGTTGCAGTGGTCTGAGGTGTATCCGAGCAAAAGGGACTATGTCCATTGCCGCTACCATTAATCCGATTGCCTCCATGCACTGAGCTACAGATGGCCGAGGAATGGAATGAAGAACTCGGCAAGTAGTTAAAAGTTTCAACTTTCTGACCTCCGTCAGAAATATTTTCATTTCTACTGAATCTATTAGTGTTCCTAGGAAGGGAACCCTTGTGAGTGGGGACAGGGAAGTCTTTTTGACGTTCACCTTCCACCCGTGAGACCTCAGAAAGGCCAATACAATCTCTGTGTGAGCCTTGGCTCTGTGAAAGGAGGGCGCCTTGTTCTGCAATTGGAACTGGGTATATCACTCCCATCGTATGTAGATCTTCTACACAGCGTAAGAACGCCTCTTTCTTTGTCTGGTCTGTAGACAGACGAGAAATGTGGAACCTTCCCCTTGGAGAGGAGTCCTTGAATTCTAGAAGGTATCCCTGGGAAACAATCTCTAATGCCCAGGGATCGTGAACATCTCTTGCCCATGCCTGAGCGAAGAGAGAGAGTCTGCCCCCTACTAGATCCGGTCCCGGATCAGGGGCTAACCCTTCATGCTGTCTTGGTAGCAGCTGCAGGCTTTTTGGCCTGTTTACCCTTGTTCCAGCCCTGGTAAGGCTTCCAGGTTGCCTTGGGCTGTGAAGCGTTACCCTCTTGCTTTGCAGCTGTAGAGGCTGAAGCCGGACCGCTCCTGAAGTTACGAAAGGAACAAACATTAGCTTTATTTCTAGCCTTAAAGGGCTTGTCCTGAGGGAGAGCATGGCCCTTTCCCCCGGTGATTTCTGAAATAATCTCTTTCAATTCTGGCCCGAAAAGGGTCTTTCCCTTGAAAGGGATATTTAATAATTTGGATTTTGACGACACATCGGACGACCATGACTTGAGCCAAAGCGCTCTGCGCGCCATAATGGCGAAACCTGAATTTTTTGCCGCTAACTTAGCTAATTGCAAGGCGGCGTCTGTGATAAAAGAATTAGCCAGCTTTAGAGCCTTAATTCTATCTATAATTTTGTCATATGAGGTCTCCGTCTGGAGCGACTCCTCCAGTGCCTCAAACCAGAAAGCCGCTGCAGTAGTTACAGGAATAATGCAGGCAATAGGTTGGAGAAGGAAACCTTGTTGAACAAAAATGTTCTTAAGTAAACCTTCTAATTTTTTATCCATAGGATCTTTAAAAGCACAACTGTCTTCAATTGGTATGGTTGTGCGCTTAGCAAGTGAAGAAACAGCCCCCTCTACCTTAGGGATGGGGAACATTTTCTTAAAAATAGGGGGGGGGGGGACAAAAGGGACACCTGGTCTATCCCACTCCCTAGTAACAATATCCGCAACCCTTTTAGGGATCGGAAACGCATCAGTGTATACAGGGACCTCTAGGTACTTGTCCATTTTACACAATTTCTCTGGGACCACCATAGGGTCACAATCATCCAGAGTGGCTAATACCTCCCTGAGCAATACGCGGAGGTGTTCCAGTTTAAATTTAAACGCTAATGAATCTGACTCTGCCTGATGAGAAACCTTTCCTGAGTCGGAAATTTCTCCCTCAGACATCAAATCCCTCACCCCCACTTCGGAGTGTTGTGAGGGTACATCAGATAAGGCTACCAAAGCTTTAGACTGCTCATAATCTGTTTTTAAAACAGAGCTATCGCGCTTTGCAGGAAAAACTGGCAGTTTGGATAGAAAGGCCGCAAGGGAATTATCCATGACTGTCGCTAGTTGTTGCAATGTAATAGGGGCAGACGCACTAGAGGTACTAGGCATCGCTTGAGCGGGCGTAACTGGTTGTGACACATGGGGATAGGTAGGCGGACTATCCTCATTACCTTCAGTCTGAGAATCATCTAGGGCCACACTTTTAAGTGCAACAATATGATCTTTAAAGTGTATAGACATATTAGTGCAATTGGGACACATTCTGAGAGGGGGTTCCACCATGGCTTCTAAACACATTGAACAAGGATTTTCCTTAGTGTCAGACATGTTTAACAGACTAGTAGCATACACAAGCAGACTTGGAAAACACTTTAATCAAATAAAAAACACAATTTGAAAAAAACGTTACTGTGCCTTTAAGAAATAAAAAGAGCACACAATTTTACAAAACAGTGAAAAATGCACCAATCCTTTTGAAATTTTCAGCATGTACCTAAGGCTTTAATATGATTGCACAGCAAGTTTCAGAACGATTAACCCCTTAATGCCCAAACCGGAGCAGCCTAAAGCCAACAACCGGTTAATTAACTACAGCACCTTGCCACAGCTTACTGCTGTGGCCCTACCTGCCCTTAGGGATCAGTTTTGGGGAAATAAAGCTTCTTCTATGCCCTCAATCAGCAGCTGGACCCTCCATGTGAAGCAGCATGAAACAGCCTTTCAATTCTAACTGCGCATCTGAGGCGCGAAATTAGGCCCCTCCCACTCCACAGTTGTGAGGCCTACAAAAATCACTTCTAAGTGACTAAATTTATGCCATGTGGATAATAACCCCAGTAAAACACTCCAAAGTACTTAAAAAGGTGTCTCCAACGAGTATTTCTTAAATAAATAATCGATTGCCCTGCATTAGTGTCAACCAGCCTAATTAGCCCTGTTATGTAAGCATTCAATTCTATACTAAGTCTCAGAACATAGCTTACCCTCCCCACATGGGGATCTTGTCAGTCTTCTAGCATTATCTCAGTCTTGTCTAGAAATAAATGACTGAACATACCTCATTGCAGTCAAGCCTGCAAACTATTCCTCACAACTGAAGTTTTCTGGTACTCCTCAGTCCTGTGTGGGAACAGCAGTGGATTTTAGTTACAACATGCTAAAATCATTTTCCTCTCAGCAGAATTCTTCATCACTTTTCTGCTAGAGAATAAATAGTACAAACCGGTACTATTTAAAAATAACAAACTCTTGATTGAAGATATAAAACTACAAATCTAACACCACATTCACTTTACCTTCCCGTAGAGAGACCCTAGTGCTTAGAGCCGGCAAAGAGAATGACTGGGGGGTGGAGCTAGAGGGGGAGCTATATGGACAGCTCTGCTGTGTGCTCTCTTTGCCACTTCCTGTAGGGAATGAGAATATCCGACAAGTAAAGGATGAAGCCGTGGACTGGATACACTTTGCAAGAGAAATAGGCCCCTCCCACCATGTACTGGATGTCAGAGGGGCCTTAAGAAAGTACTCCTAGGAGTATCTGACTAGCCATGTGGAAACTAGGCCCCAAATAAAGACTTATCTCCCTCAGAGAAAAAAACGCCCTATTTATGAAGACATGTAAACGTTTTGTCACTAAGTAATATGAGTATTAACATGAGTATTACCCTGTTTTGTAAGCATGATCCCAGTCGCTGTTAAATCACTGCATCAGGCTTACCTCAAATACACAAGGCTCTGTCAGCATTTTCTAGAACTTATTCATCTCTCTAGAAATAAAAATACTGAACATACCTCAAAGCAGGTAATCTGCAGACCGTTCCCCCAACTGAAGTTTTCTCATACTCTTCAGTTATGTGTGAGAACAGCAATGGACCTTGGTTACAAACCGCTAAGATCATCAAACCTCCAGGCAGAACTCTTCTTCTAATTTCTGCCTGAGAGTAAAACAGTACAACGCCGGTACCGTTTAAAAATAACAAACTCTTGATTGAAGGTAAAAATACACTAAATCACCACATATCTCTGTTGTTGAGAGTTGCAAGAGAATGACTGGAGGTGGGGGTTAGGGGGGGAGCTATATAGACAGCTCTGCTGTGGGTGTCCTCTTGCAACTTCCTGTTGGGAAGGAGAATATCCCACAAGTAATGGATGAACCCGTTGACTGGATACACCTTACAAGAGAAATGTAAATGCAACAATGTACACAACGTGCGTAGATGTTACTGTTGGTGCTTTGTGTGCGTGTGCATGTGAGGTTAATGTCCCTTTACCAGTGTGTGTATGTGTATAGATGTCCTGTGTGTGCATGTGAGGTTAATGCCCTTTACCAGCGTGTGTATGTGTATAGTTGTCCTGTGTGTACTGTGTGTGCATGTGAGGTTAATGTCCCTTTACCAGTGTGTGTATGTGTATAGTTGTCCTGTGTGTGTGTGTGTGTGCATGTGAGGTTAATGTCCTTTACCAGTGTGTGTATGTGTATAGATGTCCTGTGTGTGCTGTGTGTGCATGTGAGGTTAATGTCCCTTTACCAGTGTGTGTATGTGTATAGATGTCCTGTGTGTGCATGTGAGGTTAATGCCCTTTACCAGTGTGTGTATGTGTATAGTTGTCCTGTGTGTACTGTGTGTGCATGTGAGGTTAATGTCCCTTTACCAGTGTGTGTATGTGTATAGATGTCACGTGTGTGCTGTGTGTGCATGTGAGGTTGATGTCCCTTTACCAGTGTGTATATGTGTATAGATGCCCTGTGTGTGCTGTGTGTGCATGTGAGGTTAATGTCCCTTTACCAGTGTGTGTATGTGTATAGATGTCCTGTGTGTGCATGTGAGGTTAATGTCCCTTTACCAGTGTGTGTATGTGTATAGCTGTCCTGTGTGTGCATGTGAGGTTAATGCCCTTTACCAGTGTGTGTATGTGTATAGCTGTCCTGTGTGTGCATGTGAGGTTAATGTCCCTTTACCAGTGTGTGTATGTGTATAGTTGTCCTGTGTGTGTGTTTGTGCATGTGAGGTTAATGTCCCTTTACCAGTGTGTGTATGTGTATAGTTGTCCTGTGTGTGTGTGTGTGTGTGCATGTGAGGTTAATGTCCCTTTACCAGTGTGTGTATGTGTATAGTTGTCCTGTGTGTGTGTGTGTGTGTGTGTGTGTGTGTGTGTGTGTGTGTGTGTGTGTGTGTGTGTGTGCTGTGTGTGCATGTGAGGTTAATGCCCTTTACCAGTGTGTGTATATGTATAGATGTCTTGTGTGTGTGTGTGTGTGTGTGAGTGTGCATGTGAGGTTAATTTCCCTTTACCAGTGTGTCTATGTGTATAGTTGTCCTGTGTGTGTGTGTGTGTGTGTGTGTGTGCATGTGAGGTTAATGTCCCCTTACCAGTGTGTGTATGTGTATAGATGTCCTGTGTGTGCTGTGTGTGCATGTGAGGTTGATGTCCCTTTACCAGTGTGTGTATGTGTATAGCTGTCCTGTGTGTGCTGTGTGTGCATGTGAGGTTAATGTCCCTTTACCAGTGTGTGTATGTGTATAGCTGTCCTGTGTGTGCTGTGTGTGCGCATGTGAGGTTAATGTCCCTCTACCAGTGTGTGTATGTGTATAGTTGTCCTGTGTGTACTGTGTGTGCATGTGAGGTTAATGTCCCTTTACCAGTGTGTGTATGTGTATAGTTGTCCTGTGTGTGCTGTGTGCTGTGTGTGCATGTGAGGTTAATGTCCCTTTACCAGTGTGTGTATGTGTATAGATGTCCTGTGTGTGCTGTGTGTGCATGTGAGGTTAATGTCCTTTACCAGTGTGTGTATGTGTATAGATGTCCTGTGTGTCTTGTGTGTGCATGTGAGGTTAATGCCCTTTACCAGTGTGTGTATATGTATAGATGTCCTGTGTGTGCTGTGTGTGCATGTGAGGTTAATGTCCCTTTACCAGTGTGTGTGTGTGTATAGTTATCATGTGTGTGCTGTGTGTGCATGTGAGGTTGATGTCCCTTTACCAGTGTGTATGTGTATAGTTGTCCTGTGTGTGCTGTGTGTGCATGTGAGGTTGATGTCCCTTTACCAGTGTGTGTATGTGTATAGTTGTCCTGTGTGTGCTATGTGTGCATGGGAGGTTGATGTCCCTTTACCAGTGTGTGTATGTGTATAGTTGTCCTGTGTGTGCTGTGTGTGCATGTGAGGTTGATGTCCCTTTACCAGTGTGTGTATGTGTATAGTTGTCCTGTGTGTGCTGTGTGTGCATGTGAGGTTGATGTCCCTTTACCAGTGTGTGTATGTGTATAGTTGTCCTGTGTGTGCTGTGTGTGCATGTGAGGTTGATCTCCCTTTACCAGTGTGTGTATGTGTATAGTTGTCCTGTGTGTGCATGTGAGGTTAATGTCCCTTTACCAGTGTGTGTATGTGTATGGTTGTCCTGTGTGTGCTGTGTGTGCATGTGAGGTTAATGTCCCTTTACCAGTGTGTGTATGTGTATAGTTGTCCTGTGTGTGCATGTGCTGATGTCCCTTTACCAGTGTGTGTATGTGCATAGTTGTCCTGTGTGTGTTGTGTGTGCATGTGAGGTTGATGTCCCTTTACCAGTGTGTGTATGTGTATGGTTGTCCTGTGTGTGCTGTGTGTGCATGTGAGGTTAAAGTCCCTTTACCAGTGTGTGTATGTGTATAGATGTCCTGTGTGTGCTGTGTGTGCATGTGAGGTTGATGTCCCTTTACCAGTGTGTGTATGTGTATAGTTGTCCTGTGTGTGCATGTGAGGCTGATGTCCCTTTACTAGTGTGTGTATGTGTATAGTTGTCCTGTGTGTGTGCGTGTGCATGTGAGGTTGATGTCAATTTACCAGTGTGTGTATGTGTATAGATGTCCTGTGTGTGTGCGTGTGCATGTGAGGTTAATGCCCTTTACCAGTGTGTGTATATGTATAGTTGTCCTGTGTGTGCTATGTGTGCATGTGAGGTTGATGTCCCTTTACCAGTGTGTGTATGTGTATAGTTGTCCTGTGTGTGCTGTGTGTGCATGTGAGGTTGATGTCCCTTTACCAGTGTGTATATGTGTATAGTTGTCCTGTGTGTGCTATGTGTGCAACTGTGCATGTGAGGTTGATGTCCCTTTACCAGTGTGTGTATGTGTATAGTTGTCCTGTGTGTGCTATGTGTGCATGTGAGGTTGATGTCCCTTTACCAGTGTGTGTATGTGTATAGTTGTCCTGTGTGTGCTATGTGTGCATGTGAGGTTGATGTCCCTTTACCAGTGTGTGTATGTGTATAGTTGTCCTGTGTGTGCATGTGAGGTTGATGTCCCTTTACCAGTGTGTATATGTGTGTAGATGTCGTGTGTGCTGTGTGTGCATGTGAGGTTAATGTGCCTTCACCAGTGTGTATATGTGTATAGATGTCCTGTGTGTGCTATGTGTGCATGTGAGGTTAATGTCCCTTTACCAGTGTGTGTATGTGTATAGTTGTCCTGTGTGTGCATGTGAGGTTAATGTCCCTTTACCAGTGTGTGTATGTGTATAGCTGTCCTGTGTATGCTATGTGTGCATGTGAGGTTAATGTCCCTTTACCAGTGTGTGTATGTGTATAGCTGTCCTGTATGTGCTATGTGTGCATGTGAGGTTAATGTCCTTTACCAGTGTGTGTATGTGTATAGTTGTCCTGTGTGTGCTGTGTGTGCATGTGAGGTTAATGTCCCTTTACCAGTGTGTGTATGTGTATAGTTGTCCTGTGTGTGCTGTGTGTGCATGTGAGGTTAATGTCCCTTTACCAGTGTGTGTATGTGTATAGTTGTCCTGTGTGTGCTGTGTGTGCATGTGAGGTTAATGTCCCTTTACCAGTGTGTGTATGTGTATAGCTGTCCTGTGTGTGCTATGTGTGCATGTGAGGTTAATGTCCCTTTACCAGTGTGTGTATGTGTATAGTTGTCCTGTGTGTGCTATGTGTGCATGTGAGGTTAATGTGCCTTTACCAGTGTGTGTATGTGTATAGTTGTCCTTTGTGTGCTATGTGTGCATGTGAGGTTAATGTGCCTTTACCAGTGTGTGTATGTGTATAGTTGTCCTGTGTGTGCTGTGTGTGCATGTGAGGTTAATGTCCCTTTACCAGTGTGTGTATGTGTATAGTTGTCCTGTGTGTGCTGTGTGTGCATGTGAGGTTAATGTGCCTTTACCAGTGTGTGTATGTGTATAGTTGTCCTGTGTGTGCATGTGAGGTTAATGTCCTTTACCAGTGTGTTTATGTGTATAGTTGTCCTGTGTGTGCATATGAGGTTAATGCCCTTTACCAGTGTGTGTATGTGTATAGTTGTCCTGTGTGTGTGTGTGTGCGTGTGAGGTTAATGCCCTTTACCAGTGTGTTTATGTGTATAGTTGTCCTGTGTGTGCTGTGTGTGCATGTGAGGTTAATGTCCTTTACCAGTGTGTGTATGTGTATAGTTGTCCTGTGTGTGTGTGTGTGTGTGTGCATATGAGGTTAATGTCCTTTACCAGTGTGTTTATGTGTATAGTTGTCCTGTGTGTGCTATGTGTGCATGGGAGGTTGATGTCCCTTTACCAGTGTGTGTATGTGTATAGTTGTCCTGTGTGTGCATGTGAGGTTAATGCCCTTTACCAGTGTGTTTATGTGTATAGTTGTCCTGTGTGTGCTATGTGTGCATGGGAGGTTGATGTCCCTTTACCAGTGTGTGTATGTGTATAGTTGTCCTGTGTGTGCATGTGAGGTTAATGTCCTTTACCAGTGTGTTTATGTGTATAGTTGTCCTGTGTGTGCTATGTGTGCATGGGAGGTTGATGTCCCTTTACCAGTGTGTTTATGTGTATAGTTGTCCTGTGTGTGCTGTGTGTGCATGTGAGGTTAATGCCCTTTACCAGTGTGTTTATGTGTATAGATGTCCTGTGTCTGCTGTGTGTGTGTGTGTGTGTGTGTGTGTGCATGTGAGGTTAATGCCCTTTACCAGTGTGTTTATGTGTATAGTTGTCCTGTGTGTGCTGTGTGTGCATGTGAGGTTAATGCCCTTTACCAGTGTGTTTATGTGTATAGATGTCCTGTGTCTGCTGTGTGTGTGTGTGTGTGCGTGTGAGGTTAATGCCCTTTACCAGTGTGTTTATGTGTATAGATGTCCTGTGTCTGCTGTGTGTGTGTGTGTGTGCATATGAGGTTAATGTCCTTTACCAGTGTGTGTATGTGTATAGTTGTCCTGTGTGTGCTGTGTGTGCATGTGAGGTTAATGCCCTTTACCAGTGTGTGTATGTGTATAGATGTCCTGTGTGTGCTATGTGTGCATGTGAGGTTAATGTGCCTTTACCAGTGTGTGTATGTGTATAGATGTCCTGTGTGTGCTATGTGTGCATGTGAGGTTAATGCCCTTTACCAGTGTGTGTATGTGTATAGTTGTCCTGTGTGTGCTATGTGTGCATGTGAGGTTAATGTCCTTTACCAGTGTGTGTATGTGTATAGTTGTCCTGTGTGTGCTATGTGTGCATGTGAGGTTAATGCCCTTTACCAGTGTGTGTATGTGTATAGATGTCCTGTGTGTGCTATGTGTGCATGTGAGGTTAATGCCCTTTACCAGTGTGTTTATGTGTATAGTTGTCCTGTGTGTGCTGTGTGTGCATGTGAGGTTAATGTCCTTTACCAGTGTGTTTATGTGTATAGATGTCCTGTGTGTGCTGTGTGTGCATGTGAGGTTAATGTCCTTTACCAGTGTGTGTATGTGTATAGTTGTCCTGTGTGTGCTGTGTGTGCATGTGAGGTTAATGCCCTTTACCAGTGTGTTTATGTGTATAGATGTCCTGTGTCTGCTGTGTGTGTGTGTGTGTGTGTGTGTGCATGTGAGGTTAATGTCCCTTTACCAGTGTGTTTATGTGTATAGATGTCCTGTGTCTGCTGTGTGTGTGTGTGTGTGTGTGTGTGCGTGTGAGGTTAATGCCCTTTACCAGTGTGTTTATGTGTATAGATGTCCTGTGTGTGCTGTGTGTGCATGTGAGGTTAATGTACTTTACCAGTGTGTGTATGTGTATAGATGTCCTGTGTGTGCTGTGTGTGCATGTGAGGTTAATGTCCTTTACCAGTGTGTGTATGTGTATAGTTGTCCTGTGTGTGCTGTGTGTGCATGTGAGGTTAATGCCCTTTACCAGTGTGTTTATGTGTATAGATGTCCTGTGTCTGCTGTGTCTGCTGTGTGTGCGTGTGAGGTTAATGCCCTTTACCAGTGTGTGTATGTGTATAGTTGTCCTGTGTGTGCTATGTGTGCATGTGAGGTTAATGTGCCTTTACCAGTGTGTGTATGTGTATAGTTGTCCTGTGTGTGCTGTGTGTGCATGTGAGGTTAATGTCCTTTACCAGTGTGTGTATGTGTATAGTTGTCCTGTGTGTGCTATGTGTGCATGTGAGGTTAATGTGCCTTTACCAGTGTGTGTATGTGTATAGTTGTCCTGTGTGTGCTATGTGTGCATGTGAGGTTAATGTCCTTTACCAGTGTGTTTATGTGTATAGATGTCCTGTGTCTGCTGTGTGTGTGTGTGTGTGTGTGCGTGTGAGGTTAATGCCCTTTACCAGTGTGTTTATGTGTATAGATGTCCTGTGTCTGCTGTGTGTGTGTGTGCGTGTGAGGTTAATGTGCCTTTACCAGTGTGTGTATGTGTATAGTTGTCCTGTGTGTGCATGTGAGGTTAATGTCCTTTACCAGTGTGTGTATGTGTATAGTTGTCCTGTGTGTGCTGTGTGTGCATGTGAGGTTAATGCCCTTTACCAGTGTGTGTATGTGTATAGTTGTCCTGTGTGTGCTATGTGTGCATGTGAGGTTAATGTGCCTTTACCAGTGTGTGTATGTGTATAGTTGTCCTGTGTGTGCTGTGTGTGCATGTGAGGTTAATGTCCTTTACCAGTGTGTGTATGTGTATAGTTGTCCTGTGTGTGCTATGTGTGCATGTGAGGTTAATGTGCCTTTACCAGTGTGTGTATGTGTATAGTTGTCCTGTGTGTGCTATGTGTGCATGTGAGGTTAATGTCCTTTACCAGTGTGTTTATGTGTATAGATGTCCTGTGTCTGCTGTGTGTGTGTGTGTGTGTGTGTGTGTGTGCGTGTGAGGTTAATGCCCTTTACCAGTGTGTTTATGTGTATAGATGTCCTGTGTCTGCTGTGTGTGTGTGTGCGTGTGAGGTTAATGTGCCTTTACCAGTGTGTGTATGTGTATAGTTGTCCTGTGTGTGCATGTGAGGTTAATGTCCTTTACCAGTGTGTGTATGTGTATAGTTGTCCTGTGTGTGCTGTGTGTGCATGTGAGGTTAATGCCCTTTACCAGTGTGTGTATGTGTATAGTTGTCCTGTGTGTGCTGTGTGTGCATGTGAGGTTAATGCCCTTTACCAGTGTGTGTATATGTATAGTTGTCCTGTGTGTGCTATGTGTGCATGTGAGGTTAATGTCCCTTTACCAGTGTGTGTATGTGTATAGTTGTCCTGTGTGTGCTATGTGTGCATGTGAGGTTAATGTCCCTTTACCAGTGTGTGTATGTGTATAGTTGTCCTGTGTGTGCTATGTGTGCATGTGAGGTTAATGCCCTTTACCAGTGTGTTTATGTGTATAGATGTCCTGTGCATATTATGTTGATCAGTTTTGCAATCATTTTAAGTTGTGCTTTGTTGCCTTCAGTCTGTTGTCTTTCAGTTCTCAGAACCTGATTCCCTTGAAACAGATCCTTGTAACAACAAGCTGAGCACTGAAGACTTAGCGAAACCACACGGTGCGCACTGCTGCGCCTGCTTATTTTGTGAAATCAAGATGTAGCCCCTAAAGTCTCTGTGCAATCTCAAGATGATGCCATCAAGTAAACCACAAACAGACCAGCTCATCAGTGGTAAGAGATCTCTTTTCAGATTAATAAAACGGAGCCCCCAATAACACTGACTGACATAGCAACTAAATATTCTACGGTTGACTTGCTTTGTCTGTTATAATGGGGCAATTTTAACCCATGGCTAGCATGTAGAATCCTATTTGGAAATTTACATTCTACTATATCTTTATAATGATAAAATGTCATTTGATTTGCTCATTCCCATTAAATGTAGAAAATCATTTTCCCATTAAATATAATTCATACCTTATTCTCTATTATAGCCATTTATGTTAATTGACGTTATTTCCCACTTACAATACTGCAGGGTAATTTATGTCCTATGTTCCCTTTATAAATATGCACGATAATGCCAGTCTCTGTACCCACTTGATACAATACTGATTGATTCACTGCATATCCTCATCTAACTGTAATGCAGACCAATATACCCATTATTTCTCTCAGTAATACTGTAAATGAATACAAAGCTTGTGAGGATAACAGTACCACATCATTATGTTACATTGAAATTCCCCTTACCATAAAAAAAATTACACAAATGCAAAATCCGATTTATAACAATATGAAGTATTCCATAACACAGTGCCCCCTAATGGCAATAAACTATATTACAAACAATATTATATCAAATATTTAATTCCTTACAATAATTTGTCTTATCTAACTACTTTTTGGTCTTTTTACACCTTAACATGATGCAAGATGATTCACACACATTGATAATACCAGTTTAATACATAATTTGCCTTAAAGGGACAATAAACCATAGATTTTCTTCCGTAATTCAGATCGATCATACAATTTTGAAGGGTTTCTAATTTACTTATATTATCAAATTTGATTAGTTCTCATGATACTTTTTGTTGAAGAGATACCTAGGTATCTCTAGGCAAAAAAGTGTATCTCCCCCTTGACACATTCTTTATTTCATTAATATTATTAAGAACATCTGACCTGTTAAACTAAAGCAGTTAATAGTTGAAAACAAATGATGATTTGGCAAATGTAATTAGCTATGAATGAAGCAAGCATTTCTTTAAGTCGAAGGGCCTTTAGGGGCTTTTTTAGCATTATTTTGTAATGTTGTGTCTCTCATATCTGGAACTCCATATCGAGAGATTAACAACTCTCAAGAAAGAAATCTCCTTTTTATAAAGTCTTAGAGAGACATTGTTTTACTGATGAAACGTATTAGATTATCTCGCAAGAGCGGAGATCATCAGGACCCTTCCACACCTTCTACTCTCCTCTAGAGATTCTGTCTATCCCAATCAAACACGTTCTATCATAAATGTTTTGCTTAAGTCATTGAACAATGGCTAAACTCAATCCACCTGATGAGTTATAAGACTTCTTTACACAGTACTATAAGTCTTATTTCATATTGGTCAAGTAAACAGCTGGATAACCATTTTCAGAAGCTTACAATACACATACCTCACACGCACATACAATTTAGTGTCTATTATGCCCAAAACCAGACGCCACTTTAGCATCTAAGTCCTCGATGTCATTACATCCCTGAAACTAAGCTCCCCAACTACTACTCCAAATTTTCACCCATCAATCACATTTAAACCCACCCATCCAATATCCCACCATAGTACCTGTATCCAAGCATTCAAGACCCACTACCCACAACACCTAAGACCCTCAAATCCATTGCACTGAAATCTTCTCACCAACCATAAGTTAGGTACTTTCCTTGCTCCATTTATCAGCATTGTCCGAAACTCCGTGACTGCATAAAAAAATAAGTAACATAGAAAAGGCCCCACATCAAAATGATCTACTTAATTACCATGTTGTGATACAAAAGCCCTGTTTAATTTAGGGTTTTCTTTCCTCTCACCCCATTGGTTAAATGATGAATAGTGGTATCATCAAATGTTCTCAATAGGTTCACTTAATTACCTTTTTTGACTCAATTCCACTAAATGTGCTCAATAGGTTCACTTAATTAACTATTTCTGACTCAATGCCACTGATTTCTAAGTCACTTTAACTCAATTTTATATTATATGCACACTCAACCTCTGTCTAAACTATTAAAGCACCAAAAAATAAAATATAAATTCTATGTATTACTTAACCAATTATCTACAGCAAAATACCACCTATTGGTTCAGTGCTCACTGACCCAGCGTTATCACAACCTCTACAATCAAGCGGTAAATAATGATGCAAATCACTGGCTATAGTTTAGGGTCTGTTGTAAAGGTTAACCATAGGTTTATGGTGAAAACTATAGGGTTATAAGTACTATCTATAGGGTTATAAGTACTATCTATATAGTTATAAGTACTATCTATAGGGTTATAAGTACTATCCTTACCTGTGTCTAAAAGGATTGTCACAAACTCCACCACCACTATTGCTGCTTTGGGGGGGGGGGGGGTCTGAACACACCTTCAGATCTGTCACATCTAATGTGCTTCTTGTGTTGGTGTGTGGGTTACTACATACAGTTCACAGGTGACTTAAGATATGGGCTACAGTAAAGGGTGCTCCAACAGCACAAAGATCCATGACATTCTATGTAAGCGCTTCAAGCAAACTAACCTAACACCAGGTGCAGTAGGCAACCCCTGCCAAGCTTATTGTAGTAGAACAAGATCCTCTGCACTCCACGGAAGTGAAAGGCACAGTTCAATAGTATTACAAAAAAACTTTATTCCAGACAAGTTTCATGTTCCAGACACTTAATCACTGATAGTTTAATGTGATAGGGGCTTGGAATCCCCTAGGTGCCTTTCATTTGTCTTTCTGGGGAACCCGGGCTATTTTTGAATAGTTTTAATTTTTTTAGAATAACGTTTTTTGTCATTTTATTGAACAGTGCCTTTCACTTACACAGTGTGTGGGGGATCTTGTTCTATTAATTTCCTTTTACAGTTTCTAAAAAGGTCCCATGGGCACTCATGAGAATTTTTTAAATGATTATTGCAGCTCCTAACAAGGTTCACCATTCCTGTTCCTATGCTTATACAATTTACACCTTATTTGTCTTAAAGTATTGTATGTTCATTTGTGTAAAAAAATATTTGTAGGATTATTCATTATTTAGAGTAATACACCGATAATTAGGGTGACCATACTGCCGCTTTAAAAAGGGACACATATGAAAAATACATATGTCAGGGCTGTTTAAAGAAATGTTTTGTTTAAGAACCCTGACATATGTATTTTTTCATGTGTCCCTTTTTAAAGCGGCAATATGGTCAGCCTACAGATAATGTATTAATTATAATAATTTATAATAATAAACTAATAACATTAATAATTATGATAATTCATGGATAATGAATTAATTACAATTTTTACCTATAAATATTTTTATATAATGCATGATAATACACAGTAAATGCATTCTTTATAATAGTTTGATAATACCCAAACTAATGTGTGAAATATAATTATTTGTTCATCATAAATAATATAGACCATGTAATACCATGTAATATTTGTACTTATTTAGACTAATTACTGACATCACGTGACTATTTGGAATAACTCCCTGATACTGTATAGTAATAATAATTATGTATCAATCACACGTTTTGGGGTTTTTGCCTCCATGTAATTTATCCATATTTAAGTTATTTCCCCCATTGCTCCCCCCCGCACCGGGTATCACCGGGGGCCCCGCGCTCACCTCGGCCATGGTACTGATCCCCGCAGTGTGTACATAAAACGCGTCCTCACCGTATCCTAGCAACGAGAGGAGTAGCAACGCGCCTGCGCCAAGTAGTCCTTTAAATGTGATAGCGGCCTGAAGTAAGTGGCTGTCATTTTTAGTGCTGGCAATGTTTCCGGGATTGAAATTGTGCGCATGCGTATTCCTAACAGAACTTTGTTTATTGCTTGCACAGAGTACTAGTTCCTACAAAATAAGTAAAATAACATTAGATTAAATGTTTTTATACAGGAAGTTATTTATTGTAATATTAATACTGCGATAGGTCTGTACCCTTTTTGGGCAATGGGCTAGTTAATTTGTTGTCAGTGATCTTCTACCGTACAAATTACATTCAGCAATAAAATGTTACAATATGTTTTACAAGAAAAACACTAAAGGGAAGTGCAGGCAAATAAAGATGCATTCAATTAAAAGCATGATGGATAGAAAAGTAAAGAACTTGCATGATTCAGATAGAGCCGGTAATTTTAAGGCACTTTTAAATTCACTTCTATTTTCTCAAATGTGCTTTGTTCTTTGGTATCCCTTGTTAAAAAGAATATGCACATATCCTACACTAGTGGGATCTAGCTGCTGAGGTGCCTGCACGGATTTGTCTCTTGTGATTGGCTAACTAGATGTGTTCAGCAAGCTGCCAGTAGTGCAATGGTGTTGCTTCAGCAAAGGATAACAAGAGAATGAAGCAAAATTGATAAAAGCTGAAAATTGGAAAGTTGTTTAAATCCAAATCATGAAAGAACATTTTGGCGTTTCCTGGCCCATTAAGCATTTGTTTTACTCAACAATCTGAACCTTTAGTAGTTACTATTTGAAAGCACCAAAGTCATCAATTCCCATTCTCCTCCACATGAGCAATAATGTACATTAATTACATATTAGCTCATAACTGGCTGTAAAATTACTTTACAGATTATGGGATAGGGTTGTCAGGTGTCCCGTGTTCCATCTGAGAGTCCAGAATTTCAGCAGGAGTCTAGTAAAATATGTAAAAAAAAAAAAAATGTATGTATGGCAGTATAAAAGGCCTCCTATAACACAAAACATTATATATATATATCTAAAGAGGGTATAGTGTTTGCACTCTCACCACCGTCCTTCAACTGCCAGGGTGCTATAGCAAGGAGTATAACAGAACAGTAGAGATGGCCTGAGAGAGAAGGGAGAGGGTAAAAAGAGGAGGAAGTAATAATTATCTTTAAAAAAAAGTCCAGGTCTGCTTTGACTTTCAATGATTGTCAGCAGCACTATGCCCCATAAAAAGTGAGCATCTACTGCTAGTCTGTTATTTTCAGCCAAGGGAGGAAAAAAAATAAAATCACTGTCTTATGTGTTACTGGCATAAATGGTGATGCTAAAACACCACTGTGTGTGTTACTGGCTGTAAAATAGTGTCAAATTATTGTGTGTTCCTGGTAGCTAAAGAGGTAAACCTGATATGGCGGCCAAGGGGATAAAATTACTGTTACCTTGAAAAAAATATACAGAAAGGGTTTAATAGTGAGATTTAATGAAGATCTTTAGAGAGAGGCCATTTTTGTGAGCCCACTGCCACCCATTCCCAATCACCTACAGGTCATTCAGTGTTTTTGTGATGGATAGCTGGTAATCATTATTTTGGAGGAAAGTGAAGTATTCTACTTAAAGGGACACTGAACCCAATTTTTTTTCTTTCGTGATTCAGATAGAGCATTCGATTTTAAGCAACTTTCTAATTTACTCCTATTATCATTTTTTCTTCGTTCTCTTGCTATCTTTATTTAAAAAAGAATGCATCTCTTCTTTTTTTTGTTCAGTACTCTGGACAGCACTTTTTATTGGTGGATGAATTTATCCAGGTTGTTCACCAAAAATGGGCCGGCATCTAAACTTACATTCTTGCATTTCAAATAAAGATACCAAGAGAATGAAGAAAATGTGATAATAGGAGTAAATTAGAAAGTTGCTTAAAATGTCATGCTCTATCTGAATCACTAAAGGAAAAAATTTGGGTTCAGTGTCCCTTTAAACTAAACAAATGAATGTAATTATTAGATAACTAGTGAATCACTGTACTAATTTACAAAATAATATTTATAAACTAGGGAATTAGGATGGTTTAAGGGGTACATATTGACCAATTGTTGTGTTATATTATACACCCTTTAGTGTGAGAAATACATTTTATGTAATGTATTGGATTGTTTTAATGTTAGTTCTTTCTAAAGCTATTTGAGGTTGCCAATATTTCACTTTCTATAGAAATAGCGATTGGAGCTTATATATGGTTATAAGTCATGGGGCTATGGCGCTGTAATACACTCATCAATAATTTGAAAATGTATATCTGCCAACTGATGTCATCTGTCTGGGTGCTTACCCAAGAGTTTGGCACAAACTCTGTGATTGCTCCTCATGATGTGGGTATAGCTAGTGGTGGCATGGGCTGTGTATGTTTGGGGTAAGGCTAGACCAGGGGTGCTCAACCTAGGTGGTTCAGAGGCTTTGGGAATACATTTCCCATAATGCTCAGCCAGTGTCTGAGCATCATGGGAAATGTAGTTACAAAACCTCTGAAGCACCAAGGTTGAGCACTGGGCCACACAGTCATTCATAAGCAGTTGCAGCTACTTTGACTTTGCATAGCAAATTAGATTTGATTAAAAGCACTAGTCACATTTATATTTGAAAACTGCACAAGTTTTGGTGCTAGGAAAGCAAAACAGAGCAAGGGAGAAAATTAGTCTTGTTGTCGTAAATTACCTAAAAAAAGTGGATTTTTTTTTTTACATTAGTTCAGTGGTTCTGAAACTTTTCCAGACTTTAGCACATTAGCAATGCAAATTGTGTTGCAGCAAACCTGTGTAATTAAATGTAATTTTTTATAGTTCATTTGAAAGTTAAAAACATTAGAAAAATAGCGCTATAGAACTGCTAGAGGTATTGGCCTCTAGTTATCAACGCGTCTACTTTACCTGCCTTCGCCCAATACGCCCGTCTAAGCTCGCCTACCATCGCCGCGGACCTGAAAAATCTCGCCAAAGTTATCAATAAAGCTGTCAAAAAGCCACGCACCAAGTGCGGGGCGATGAGCAGCGGACTGTGATAGTTATCACTCATCCGATCTCGCTGCTCTTCGGCTTTTTGACAGCTTTATTGACAATCTGTCACTAAGCACCCAGACTAAACTACACTGTTCTACCCCCTATACCGGCGCCCCCGGAGCCCCCCCGCAACTAAATAAAGTTATTAACCCCTAAACCTCCGCTCCTAGACCCCGCCGCAACTATAATAAATGTATTAACCCCTAAACCGCCGCTCCCGGAGCCCACCGCCACCTACATTATACCTAGTAACCCCTATCCTGCCCCCCCTATACCGCCGCCAGCTATAATAAAGTTATTAACCCCTATCCTGCGGATCCCGGACCTCGCCGCAACTAAATAAATAGTTTAACCCCTAAACCGCCGCTCCCGGACCCCGCCGCAACCTATATTAAACTTATTAACCCCTAATCTGCCCCCCTACACCATCGCCACCTATAATATATTTATTAACCCCTATCCTGTCCCCCCTATACCGCCGCAACCTATAATAAATGTATTAACCCCTATCCTGCCCCCCCTACACTGCCACCACTATAATAAAATTATTAACCCCTAAACCTAAGTCTAACACTAACCCTAACACCCCCCTAACTTAATACAAACACTCAAATTACTCAACTAGAGCAATGAAATAGCACAAAGTACAAACCCTATAAATGTAAATTCACAAAGAGCTATTAAACATATGGTGTTAATCACACAGTACTAATAATGCTGAATAAAAAACATTAAAAAATGTTAATAAAATGAAAACAAATGAAAAAACCTGCATGTGATATAAATTGCGGTGTGGAACAAACCAAAGTCCTTGTGATAATTAATGTCTTTATTGAAGACCGGTCTGTAAAATCCTCCACAAGCAAAAAAAGTGACAATTGTATTTCCTGAATGTTCCGCAGCTCCTCTTAACGAGACAAATCTCTAAGGTGCAATTTCTAAAAAGGGATGAAAGGAGAGAAGCGCAGGACACGATTCAAGTGTAGATATATTTAATGAGATAAAGCACACAAAGTATTGTACTCACAGGAGTTCAAATAAAAACAGGCACATCAATGTTATAGTTGTCCCTCGTAACCCTGCAGCTAGGACCACGCTGTTGTAGTTTGGATCTCCAAGTATCCTTACATAGTTTGTAGTGTCCGATGTTAATGGATATAGCAGCGGGTATTCCGGTCTCTCAAGCCGCTACGTCAGGGATGCACCTCCACACACCCTCAGCTCAGTACCAATAGAATATCCCCTAGTGCTGAGCTCACTGCACACAAGGACCTACGGTGGCTTCACTGGGTGAAAAGTAGAAAATACAAAAGCTGTGTTCTACGCGTTTCGTCCCGTTCGTCGGGACTTTCTCAAGAACTCCCCTAACTTAAATATTAATGAAATAAATCTAAATAATATTTCTCTTATTAACTAAATTAATCCTATTTAAAACTAAATACTTACCTGTAAAATAAACCCTAATATAGCTACAATATAAATAATAAATATATTGTAGCTATCTTAGGATTTATTTTTATTTTACAGGTAAATTTCAATTTATTTTAACCAGGTACAATAGCTATTAAATAGTTATTAACTATTTAATAGCTACCTAGTTAAAATAAAGAGAAATTTACCTGTAAAATAAAAACTAACCTAAGTTACAATTACACCTAACACTACACTATAATTAAATACATTATTCCTATTTAAAACTAAATACTTACCTGTAAAATAAACCCTAAGATAGCTACAATGTAATTAATAATTACATTGTAGCTATTTTAGGATTTATATTTATTTTACAGGTAACTTTGTATTTATTTTAGCTAATAGGTAATAACTACCTAGCTAAAAGAAATACAATTACCTGTAAAATAAATCCTAACCTAAGTTGCAATTAAACCTAACACTACACTATCATTAAATTAATTAAATACATTACCTACAAATAACTACAATTAAATACAATTAAATAAACTAAAGTACAAAAAATAAAAAAAGCTAAGTTAGAAAAAATAAAAAAATAAATTACAAACATTTAAAAAATATTACAACAATTTTAAGCTACTTACACCTAATCTAAGCCCCCTATTAAAATACCAAAGCCCCCCAAAATAAAAAAATGCCCTACCCTATTCTACATTAAAAAGTTACCAGCTCTATTACCTTACCAACCCTTAAAAGGGCCTTTTGTGGGGCATGCCCCAAAGAATTCAGCTCTTTTGCCTGTAAAATAAAAATACAACCCCCCCAGCATTAAAACCCACCACCCACATACCCCTTCTCTAACCCAAACCCCCCTTAAATAAACCTAACACTACCCCCCTGAAGATCATCCTACCTTTAGCCGTCTTCAGCCAGCCGACCACCGATGGAACCGAAGAGGAGATCCGGAGCGGCAGAAGTCATCATCCAAGGGGCGCTGAAGAAGTCTTCCATCCGATTGAAGTCTTCATCCAAGCGGCGTCTTCAATCTTCATCCATCCAGAGCGGAGCGGAGCCATCTTCAGACGAGCCGACGCGGAGCCATCCTCTTCTTCCCGACGACTAATGACAAATGACGGTACCTTTAAGTGACGTCATCCAAGATGGCGTCCCTTCAATTCCGATTGGCTGATAGGATTCTATAAGCCAATCGGAATTAAGGTAGGAAAAATTGAAGTTCAATCCGATTGGCTGATCCAATCAGCCAATCAGATTGAGCTTGCATTCTATTGGCTGTTGCGATCAGCCAATAGAATGAATGAATAGAATTATTATTTATATTGTAGCTATATTAGGGTTTATTTTACAGGTAAGTATTTAGTTTTAAATAGGATTAATTAAGTTAATTAGAGAAATATTATTTAGATTTATTTAATTAATATTTAAGTTAGGGGGGTGTTAGGGTTAGTGTTAGACTTAGGTTTAGGGGTTAATAATTTTATTATAGTGGCGGCGGTGTAGGGGGGGCAGGATAGGGGTTAATACATTTATTATAGGTTGCGGCGGTATAGGGGGGGGCAGGATAGGGGTTAATAAATATATTATAGGTGGCGACGGTGTAGGGGGGGCAGATTAGGGGTTAATAAGTTTAATATAGGTTGCGGTGAGGTCCGGGAGCGGCGGTTTAGGGGTTAAACTATTTATTTAGGTGCAGCGAGGTCCGGGATCCGCAGGATAGGGGTTAATAACTTTATTATAGATAGCAGCGGTATAGGGGGGGCAGGATAGGGGTTACTAGGTATAATGTAGGTGGCGGCGGTGTCCAGGAGTGGCAGTTTAGGGGTTAATAACTTTTATATAGTTGCGGCGGGGTCTAGGAGTGGCGGTTTAGGGGTTAATAACTTTATTTAGTTGCAGCGGGCTCCGGGGGCGCCGGTATAGGGGGTAATACATTTATTTAGTTGCGGCGGTGTAGGGGGGGGGCAGATTAGGGGTGTTTAGACTTGGGGTACATGTTAGGGTGTTAGGTGTAGACAGCTCCCATAGGAATCAATGGGATATCTGGCAGCAGCGAACATGAACTTTCGCTATGGTCAGACTCCCATTGATTCCTATGGGATCCGCCACCTCCAGGGCGGCGGTTTGAAAACCAGGTACACTGGGCCGGAAAAGTGCCGAGCGTACCTGCTCGTTTTTTGATAACTAGCAAAAGTAGTCAGATTGTGCCAAACTTGTGTGCGGAACATCTGGAGTGACATAAGAATCGATCTGTGTCGGACTGAGTCCGGCGGATCGAAGCTTACGTCACTAAATTCTACTTTTGCCGGTGTCTAGGGATTGATAACTAAGGCGAATCAGCCTCACCACAAATACGCTGCGGAATTCCAGTGTATTTGAGGTTGACAGCTTGATAACTAAAGGCCATACTGTTTTAGCATCAATCAAGGAAACTATGTATTGCAGTTAAAAAACACATTACATCTTTAAATATTTTAGAAGATGAATTGTCCACAAATGGACAATAAAAAAATGACATTTATAATAATATATACCCTTAAGGACAATAGTTTCTTAATATTAGGACTTTTCCTGGTGATAAATACAGTATGTAAAACATGAAAATGATAAAAAAAAAAGACTTGTATGGTGATGGAACGGGAACCTTACAGTCGTTAGTTGCACCAAGATGAGTTTAAACCAAGGAAGTAGATGTCATAGCCCCCCCCCCCCAAAGAACTTACTTGATTGGAAAAAAGAACTTGCACCTCCTCCCAGTAATTCTCCATACAGCATGTATATGAATACCAAACTAGAGTGGTTTCTAACAGCAATGTTCTCTCAGCTCACACAGAAGTGAGGCTGTCACACACCTGATTGTTTTCTTTATGTCATCTTCTGGCGATGCTTGTTTTCTTTCTGTTGCTTCTTTTTTATAGCTATATTCACATCTCATGTCATTTTTGGGGCGACGCAGTTGTGTTTTTGCATCATTTTTTCCTAAGCTGTGTTCGTGCCATGGCATCATTTCTGGCCCCTCGGTCACGTCTTTTGCGTCAATCTTGGCACACATATTTGGCTTTATAAGGTTTTCCAGCCTTACCTTGCCATAGTATAGTATAATGTTATAGGTGTAGAGTGCTCTTTAGACTGAACTTTTGGCTCAAGAATCTTCTGGACTGTGTTTGACCTTGTCTTTTCTCTACCCCTGGTACGGCGCTAAGATAAGACTGTTACCTGGCTCTGACTCTTGGAACTGTATATTAACTTTGACCTTGCTTCTTTCTTGGTATTTCAAAGATAAGACTGATACCTGGCTCTGACTCTTGGAACTGTATATTGACCGAGGCCTATTTCTTGTTCCTGAGTTTCTATCATACCTTTCTCATTCTGAGGATTCTTTGTGACAGCTTTCATGTATTTCTCTTTTACTATAATCTGCTATGTGCCACATCTACATCTGGAACTAATCACAGCCAGGAGTTGTCCAGAGTCCACAGTCGGCTATACCTATTTCCTAGTCTCTGGGTCATTTTTACTAGAACACTAACTCAAGTAGTGTGACAGAGGATCTAAGATCACCTTCTCCTTTAGATGTCACTAGAAGAGGATCCTTTGTCTTCTAGTTGATAAACTGCAGACATTCTATGGATATAATATGATAACTAGATGTTAAATAACACAAAAGACCCTCCAACTCATTTGGTGTTACAACCAGTGGCGTCACTAGGGGGGTGCGGGCCGCACCTGGGTGACACCCTCCAGGGGGTGACACCAAAAAAATTTTTTTTTTTTTTTTTTTTTTTACATTTTATTGAAATTTAAAAGTAATACAATGTTGAGATGCATAGATTATTTTATTAGAGGCTGGCATTTGTGAACATTAGTGGGACTGGGGAAGTTGTAGACACACAATTTGTTTGCCCCTTGAGCCAGTGCTGCAATTTCAACAAATAGTTTTCCCGGCTGCTTTTGCTTGTTTGTACTTTGCTCCTCCCCTGCCAAATTTCACTATGAATGTTGTGGGTGTGCCGTGGGCTTGCAAAGTTGCGCTGCTAGCCTAAACCTGCCTGCCTATCTGTGCTCACTGCTCAGTGACATGCGGCCCAGGGCTGTGCACTGACAGACTTGGAACAGAGTCAGAGAGCAGAATTTTCATAGTTTGCGCGTCTAAACCTTTTCTCCAGTGATTTATTTTAGAGTGCTCTGTTTATCTTTCATTTGATGTTCTGCTGAGCCAGGGAGCAGCTCTAGGCATGAACTTCCTAATTAATGCAGTGCAGTTTACATATTTTGTATGTGTGAGTCTGAGTTTTTGTGTGTCTCAGTGTTTTTGTGTGTGTGTCTGAGTGTGTTTCCGAGTGTTTGTGTGTGCATCTGAGTATGTTTTTAAATGTGTCTGAGTGTTTGTATGTGTGTCTGCTTTCTGGGGGAGGGGGTGACACCATGACTTACCGCACCGGGTGACACCAACCCTAGTGACGCCACTGGTTACAACCTATGAGCTCCACTTTGGGGGGGGGGGGGGGGGTAGAAGACTGCAAAATGTCCCTTGACACCAATGACAATTATAGAAGTCCTAAATTTGGTGGCAAACCACTGGCATTCATGCAACACAGTTTAAGAAACACTGCGCTAAATAATGCCTTGAGAATTTTTTTTACGCTAATATAAACCTTCTGTGTTAACATAGCGAATGTAAAATCTTAAGAATTAGAAGAGTTTTACAACTCTATAATTTGCTTGTTTGTTACCACATTTGACCTGTGTCTATGATTGATCAAGAGTCTACTTTTCTCTGTGGTGTCATTATAAAGTAGATAAACACCCAATCAATTATTTGTGTCCAGATAGCACAGTAGATAGAGTCCTTTGCTTACATAATGTTGCAAGTTCTAGTCTTGCTCAAAGCAGTTTATATCTTTGTTTTTAAAAAGGACATTGACGTCAGTAGTATGCTGGGAATATAAAGCAAAGTAAGCTGTAGTTTAAAAAAGACAGAGACATTTGGCCACTAATACTTTCCAGAATATCAGAGAGAAAAAGGCAAAACATCACTATAATGAGAGTGTATATTAATATTGAGGTTTACACTGGAGGCAGCTATCATAAGGTACCTTCTGCCCCCTTTAGAGACACCTTTATTTGTTAGAGCCAATATTGGCAGCAAGGGTATTTGTGTTTCTATCTATATTGTCTATTGGGTACTTATAGAGCGCAAACTAATCACCCGTGAGTGTCTCAAGGCGCTATATGTTGTGCCAATATTGACCTTAACAAGCAGCCTTTGGCATTCTGGGTCTGACAGCTCAGGTTCACATACACCCATGAACATGAAACCAGTGCTGGCAATCACAAGTGGACCCAGTGTAACAGTGAGGTGACTTTGTGATCCTAACATCCAAAAGTCAGCAACATCCCACCAACATGTATCACATGACTCTATAACTGAGGAGGAAAACCATTAAAGAACAAGGGAAGTGCGGTCCCCAGAGGATTACACTGTGTGCAATATATAACAGAAATAAAGCACTGTGCTGCAAAAGATCTGCATGCAAAATAACTGATTTATAAGCATTTAAAACTGTATTTGCAACTTTTGCAGAGATTTGCTGTTTCAGAATAGCCCAGAGTCACACTCCAATGAAAACTTTTCAGTAACGTTTCTTGATCACCTTTGCTGTGACCAATCAGAGACAAGATGTAAATACGTTTGTGCACTGCTCTAAGCAAACACTTTGTGGCATGTTTTAGGGTCAGACAAACTGCAGCAACAAGTGGCCATTGCACTCATTGCTAAGCACTAGAATAGTACCGAGGCAGACTTGCTTTAATCCTCAGGAATGCAGAAGTGGTTATGCTTTAAAAATGGCTCTGTTTTATAAAAGCTAATACTGTAATTTATCAAGACTGATGTACATATTGTATGTTTGCTGGATACTCTCCAGCCTCTCTTTGCAGTTGGCATAGATAAAAAAAAAAACATCATTTCATAAAAAATTGTCAAGACAAATATTACTTTTTAATAAAGATTGCTTTTACTTTGTGATTAATATTAATAATAATAACAATAACAGAGGAAGCAGTTCTAGCCTACTTAGTATCATAATGTATGTAAATGGTATGCAGAACCCTCACCCATTCCTTGCCAAGGATACAATGAACTGTCAGAGGATTAATGTAATTCCCAGTTTGGGCTACTTGCCAAAACAAATATGGCTGACAGTGGCTTCAGGTGAAGTCATGTGATCCTCAGCACCTCATCCCTGTTACAGGTCTGTGCTGTGCAAAAAGGAAGGTGGGAACCAGAAAACAGACAGATCCCAGAGCAGTCTCAGGTAATGTTCTGCCATCTGTTGTAAGAATGTATCCAGTTGTTCCTGCACTAGGACATATGATGCACAGTACTGTGTACATGGTTGTGCTCACTTGTCCTCTGCCCTTCAGCTTGTTAGTGTGTACACTGGGGTCCTCATTGTCTCATCCTACATGACACATGTGCTGCTGCACTCTGTGCTCTGATTCATCCATCTCCTGGGTTTATCTTTGTAGGTTTTCTAAACAGTGTACTTGGCTTTCACATAATGCACAGGAATAAAAAGAGAAGACCATTACAATACAGAAGGTGCAGGATGTGTTGGCTCTTTATAAATAAAAAAAACTGTGTAGAATCTGCTTCTCACTATTATTTTATAATAATAACAAATGTTTACACTTTCTATTTGGTGACAATGGGAAATAATAGGACATTTTGGCATTGTTGATTTGTATCAGTGCTTCAAAATGTTTAAGTCTGAAAATCAGTAAGGCTGATCCAAATCATTAAGTCTTGTGGGATAAAATACTGTTTTTAAACAAGTGATCTTGTGTTACATGGTAGTGTTTTGTTTACTATGTCAGGTCTGGTCTGCAGATCACACAAACCTCTCTGCCTTTGTGGCTCAGAACAATTTTACATGTGATGTATCATTAAAAGAAGGACAATGTTACAGCTTCACCATATTCTCTCAAATCAAATACATATAAACTATGTTGCATTGTTAAGTTATCTGAAGTACCAAATCAATATTTCTAATGACATCTCAATAGCAATATTTTTTTTTAAAGTGAGTTTGTGCATTTTAGTTATTAAAAGTTTAAAAGAAAATAGTAACAATATGTTGATTAAAAATGCTCTGAATCATGAAAAGGGGAGAAAACAATTTGTGGGGTTTTTTTTTACATTATGCAGTATGTGCACTGAAAGCTGGCAATCTGAAATAGTAAAAAATGTCATTCTAAAAGATAAAGGATGGATATCAATAGGTGAATTTAAAGGGACAGTCAAGTCCAAAATAAACTTTAATTATTCAAATAGGGTATGTAATTTTAAACAACTTTCCAAATAACTTTTATCATCAATTTTGCTATGTTCTTTTGGTATTCTTAGTTGAAAGCTAAACCTAGGAGGTTCATATGCTAATTTCTTAGACCTTGAAGGCTGCCTCTAATGTGACAGTTTTTCACCACTAGAGGACATTAGTTCATGTGTTTTTTATATAGATAACATTGAGCTCATGCACGTGACGTTACCTAGGAGGGAACACTGATTGGCTAAAATGCAAGTCTGTCAAAAGAACTGAAATAGGGGGGCAGTCTACAGAGGCATAAATACAAGGTAAAAACATGTATTATTATAACTGTGTTGGTCATGCAAAACTGGGTAATGGGTAATAAAGGGATTATCTTTCTTTTTGAACAACAAACATTCTGGTGTTGATTGTCCCTTTAAATGAACAGCACTGCAGAATATGTTGGTGCTTGTAAATAAAGTAAAATAATACATTATCAGACAAGAATGAATAATGCTTCATTTTGTGTACTTGGGAGCACAGGAGAGAGTTTGGCATATAGTAACACTGGGGTACAGATATGCCTTCCCTGCCAAACACAGATCTGTGGGTGGAGAATCCATAGATCTGGTAAACTGGTGACTTCTTCACATAAGAATCTTATGTCCCCAAGGGCTGGAATTCCTGTTCCAATGGTCACCGGATGGCATCAGAAAAACCTCAACAATAAGTACTGAGAAGGAGTGTGACTTTGCAAACAGCATGGGCAGAAGTTTTATTTTTAAGGAGTGTGACTTTGCAAACAGCATGGGCAGAAGTTTTATTTATAAGGAGTGTGACTTTGCAAACAGCATGGGCAGACGTTTTATTTATAAGGAGTGTGACTTTGCAAACAGCATGGGCAGAAGTTTTATTTATAAGGAGTGTGACTTTGCAAACAGCATGGGCAGACGTTTTATTTATAAGGAGTGTGACTTTGCAAACAGCATGGGCAGAAGTTTTATTTATAAGGAGTGTGACTTTGCAAACAGCATGGGCAGAGGTTTTATTTTTAAGGAGTGTGACTTTGCAAACAGCATGGGCAGAAGTTTTATTTATAAGGAGTGTGACTTTGCAAACAGCATGGGCAGAAGTTTTATTTATAAGGAGTGTGACTTTGCAAACAGCATGGGCAGAAGTTTTATTTATAAGGAGTGTAACTTTGCAAACAGCATGGGCAGACTGTAACTTGCTGCTAAAGAAAACACATTTATTGTTCTTACTGATTAAATTGGTTTTCTGACTAGGCAAAACAATCATAGGCCTAGATTTGGAGTTTGGCGGTAAAAGGGCTGTTAACGCTCCGCGGGCTTTTTTCTGGCCGCACCATAAATTTAACTCTGGTATCGAGAGTTCAAACAAATGCTGCGTTAGGCTCCAAAAAAGGAGCGTAGAGCATTTTTTCCGCAAATGCAACTCTCGATACCAGAGTTGCTTACGGACGCGGCCAGCCTCAAAAACGTGCTCGTGCACGATTCTCCCATAGGAAACAATGGGGCTGTTTGAGCTGAAAAAAAACCTAACACCTGCAAAAAAGCAGCGTTCAGCTCCTAACGCAGCCCCATTGTTTCCTATGGGGAAACACTTCCTACGTCTGCACCTAACACTCTAACATGTACCCCGAGTCTAAACACCCCTAACCTTACACTTATTAACCCCTATTCTGCCGCCCCCGCTATCGCTGACCCCTGCATATTTTTTTTAACCCCTAATCTGCCGCTCCGTAAACCGCCGCAACCTACGTTATCCCTATGTACCCCTAATCTGCTGCCCTAACATCGCCGACCCCTATATTATATTTATTAACCCCTAATCTGCCCCCCTCAACGTCGCCGACACCTGCCTACACTTATTAACCCCTAATCTGCCGAGCGGACCGCACCGCTACTATAATAAAGTTATTAACCCCTAACCCGCCTCACTAACCCTATCATAAATAGTATTAACCCCTAATCTGCCCTCCCTAACATCGCCGACACCTACCTTCAATTATTAACCCCTAATCTGCCGAGAGGACCTCACCGCTATCCTAATAAATGTATTAACCCCTAAAGCTAAGTCTAACACTAACACTAACACCCCCCTAAGTTAAATATAATTTACATCTAACGAAATAAATTAACTCATATTAAATAACTTATTCCTATTTAAAGCTAAATACTAACCTGTAAAATAAACCCTAATATAGCTACAATATAACAAATAATTATATTATAGCTATTTTAGGATTAATATTTATTTTACAGGCAACTTTGTAATTATTTTAACCAGGTACAATAGCTATTAAATAGTTAAGAACTATTTAATAGTTACCTAGTTAAAATAATAACAAATTTACCTGTAAAATAAATCCTAACCTAAGATATAATTAAACCTAACACTACCCTATCAATAAAATAATTAAATAAACTACCTACAATTACCTACAATTAACCTAACACTACACTATCAATAAATTAATTAAACACAATTCCTACAAATAAATACAATTAAATAAACTAGCTAAAGTACAAAAAATAAAAAAGAACTAAGTTACAAAAAATAAAAAAATATTTACAAACATAAGAAAAATATTACAACAATTTTAAACTAATTACACCTACTCTAAGCCCCCTAATAAAATAACAGACACCCCGAAAATAAAAAATTCCCTACCCTATTCTAAATTAAAAAAGTTACAAGCTCTTTTACCTTACCAGCCCTGAACAGGGCCCTTTGCGGGGCATGCCCCAAGAATTTCAGCTCTTTTGCCTGTAAAAAAATAAATACAATACCCCCCCCCAACATTACAACCCACCACCCACATACCCCTAATCTAACCCAAACCCCCCTTAAATAAACCTAACACTAAGCCCCTGAAGATCTTCCTACCTTGTCTTCACCATCCAGGTTCACCGATCCGTCCTGAAGAGCTCCTCCGATGTCCTGATCCAAGCCCAAGCGGGGGGCTGAAGAGGTCCATGATCCGGTCAAAGTCTTCATCCAAGCAGGGCAGAAGAGGATCTTCCATCCGATTGAAGTCATCATCCAGGCGGCATCTTCTATGGTCTTCCATCCGGAGCGAAGCGGCAGGATCCTGAAGACCTCCAGCGCGGAACATCCATCCGGACCGACGACTGAACGACGAATGACTGTTCCTTTAAGGGACGTCATCCAAGATGGCGTCCCTCGAATTCCGATTGGCTGATAGGATTCTATCAGCCAATCGGAATTAAGGTAGGAATTTTCTGATTGGCTGATGAATCAGAATCTAGTTCAATCCGATTGGCTGATCCAATCAGCCAATCAGATTGAGCTCGCATTCTATTGGCTGATCGGAACAGGGGGCTTAGAGTAGGTGTAATTAGTTTAAAATTGTTGTAATATTTTTCTTATGTTTGTAAATATTTTTTTATTTTTTGTAACTTAGTTCTTTTTTATTTTTTGTACTTTAGCTAGTTTATGTAATTGTATTTATTTGTAGGAATTGTGTTTAATTAATTTATTGATAGTGTAGTGTTAGGTTAATTGTAGGTAATTGTAGGTAGTTTATTTAATTATTTTATTGATAGGGTAGTGTTAGGTTTAATTATATCTCAGGTTAGGATTTATTTTACAGGTAAATTTGTTATTATTTTAACTAGGTAACTATTAAATAGTTCTTAACTATTTAATAGCTATTGTACCTGGTTAAAATAATTACAAAGTTGCCTGTAAAATAAATATTAATCCTAAAATAGCTATAATATAATTATAATTTATATTGTAGCTATATTAGGATTTATTTTACAGGTAAGTATTTAGATTTAAATAGGAATCATTTATTTAATAAGAGTTAATTTATTTCGTTAGATGTAAATTATATTTAAGTTAGGGGGGTGTTAGTGTTAGGGTTAGACTTAGCTTTAGGGGTTAATACATTTATTAGAATATCGGTGAGCTCCGGTCGTCAGATTAGGGGTTAATAATTGAAGTTAGGTGTCGGCGATGTTAGGGAGGGCAGATTAGGGGGTTAATACTATTTATGATAGGGTTAGTGAGGCGGGTTAGGGGTTAATAACTTTATTATAGTAGCGCTCAGGTCCGCTCGGCAGATTAGGGGTTAATAAGTGTAGGCAGGTGTCGGCGACGTTGAGGGGGGCAGATTAGGGGTTAATAAATATAATATAGGGGTCGGCGGTGTTAGGGGCAGCAGATTAGGGGTACATAGGGATAACGTAGGTGGCGGCGCTTTGCGGTCGGAAGATTAGGGGTTAATTATTTTAAGTAGCTGGCGGCGACGTTGTGGGGGGCAGGTTAGGGGTTAATAAATGTAATACAGGGGTCGGCGGGGTTAGGGGCATTAGATTAGGGGTACATAAGTATGACGTAGGTGGCGGTCGGCAGATTAGGGGTTAAAATATTTTAATCGAGTAGCGGTGATGTGGGGGGAGCTCGGTTTAGGGGTACATAGGTAGTTTATGGGTGTTAGTGTACTTTAGGGTACAGTAGTTAAGAGCTTTATGAACCGGCGTTAGCCCAGAAAGCTCTTAACTCCTGCTATTTTCCTGCGGCTGGAGTTTTGTCGTTAGATGTCTAACGCTCACTTCAGAAACGACTCTAAATACCGGCGTTAGGAAGATCCCATTGAAAAGATAGGATACGCAAATGGCGTAGGGGGATCTGCGGTATGGAAAAGTCGCGTCTGAAAAGTGAGCGTTAGACCCTTTAATCACTGACTCCAAATACCAGCGGGCGGCCAAAACCAGCGTTAGGAGCCTCTAACGCTGGTTTTGACGGCTACCGCCGAACTCCAAATCTAGGCCATAGTATTTTTTCTTGTAATTCTCACTATGAATAATCTTCTGGAAAGGGATTCTCACTAAATGTATTGTTAGTTTTCATTTGTTTCAGCATCTTAGGTAGCTCCTGAATTTGTAGTAAAGGATTTGCTCAGGGAACAGCTGCTACTGGGATATACTTGGTCACATGTTTATAATTATAGGGACAGTTTACTCAAAAATGTTCTCCCCTTTAATTTGTTCGCAATGATCCACTTTACCTGCTGGAGTGTATTAAATTGTTTCCAAGTATTTCCATTAACCTTATATTGGCATTTAAAATAGTTTATTTAGCCTGTGGTATCCCCACCCACCCTGAAAGTTTATGGCCTCAAGGCCAAACTGTGTTAACACAGTCAGTAGAAGGAAATACACTCCCAGTGGGTTATAGAAGAGATAAGGTAATAAAATGGTAATTTTCCATTGTTCTCTCCAAGTATTGGTGATTGGTTTATGGACAGCTATAAGATAAAGAAGCAGGTATATGTACACAATGTGATAAAGTAATGCGATCTGATAATACCTACAAGCTCAACCCATTTTAGTAGGTTGTGGCTTCAAAACACAAAATCAGCTAATTCATATACACAAATAAGCCTTAAAAAAGCAAATCTCATACATTTTATACTTTGCAGCTGGTAAAAAAAGTTATTTGAAACATATTAAGGGAAAAACAATTTTATAGTATACTGTCCCTTTAACCCTTTCAGAATTATCTCAGTCTCTAAATATTTTCCCACACTGGTTTAGATTTGCTTTGCTAAAACAAAGAAAGCTTTAATAAAATGATCTTCAGAACCTCACAGTACTGATGAGACATCTTAGATAATCTCACTAGACTGGAGAGTTTTAGATCATCAGGATCTGAGACACAACAGAGAAAACTTTGGGGTTTTGTGTCCAACCTCTAGGTCTTATTGATTATCTTACGTTTTAATTGTTAACAAAACTTTACAAGGAGTTTTTATCAAATCCTATTTGTGTTTGATGTATTGTGTCCATGGGCATTTATGCTTAGAAATAAGGCAGAGATAAACAAATCTGATTAGACAATCTAGGAACCAGCATATTTTATATATACAGTATATATAAACACACAACACATAGAATGTCTGGCACTCTCTTGCAAGGAGACAGATTAAAGGGACATGAACCCCATAGTTTTTCTTTCATTATTCAGAGAGAGCAAGTGATTGTAAACAACTTTCCAAATGATCTGTTTTATCTCATTTGTTTAGTTATTTTGATATCCTTTGATGGAAAGCATACCTAGGTAGCCTCAGGGGCTGCTGATTGGTGGCTGCACATAAATGACTCATGTTATTGGTTCACCCATGTGCATTGCTGTTTCTTCAACAAATGATGCCAAGAGAATGAAGCAAATTAGATAAGTAAATTGGAAAGTATATTAAAACTGTATTCACTATCTGAATTATTAGATAAAAAAGTTGGGTTTCATGTTGTTTTAAAAGCAAAATAAAAGAGTTAGCTACAGCATTTGGCCAAATGATGATAGGACCATATCAAGATCGTTTCCTCCCTGGGTCCCTAACCTACAGCCACACAATGCACGCCTTAAACCAAACACACTGAGATGCAAACAAGGGTGACAAAGGCCTTTTGTAATTTCCATAGACAAATACAACACAACGGAAAGGTCTGCACTCTCAAACCAGCCTGGGTGCACATCCCATGTAAATGCAAAACCCCTGGGCACTCTACTCACAGACAGCTGTGCAGCTCCCAGCAACTCTGGCAGAACTCAGACCAGCCTGGGTGCAAAGCCCAAAGGGAAAATTACAAAACAATAATATCAGCACAACACATAGAAAGTCGGACACTCTCTTGCAAGCACAAAGCTAGATTTACAGCAAAATGGAAGAGTACATTTTAATCTAGTTCTGTGCTTGCGAAAGTGTGCCTGACTTTTTACCGGTAGCAAAATAATTTTGGGGGGGGGGGAGGTTAAACCCATGATTGTGTCCCTTTAATCTGCTGTTTGTAGGGTCTTATTGAGATTAATATTGCTATTTGACTTAAAGGACAGTAAAGGTTAAAACTGTCTCTTCATGTGAAGCTATAATAAAGGGCCATAATAATTTAAAAAATGACATGCTGTAATATATATGTATATTTAATATTATCAACCCTGCTCTGCTGTGTGTTTAACCCCTGCAAAGGAGTTAAACACATAGAAGAGGTACCGCTTAGAACCCACAGAGCACTGCTGGTCCCGAGCATAAACCCCTACTGATCCAATCAGCAACTCTGATCACACGTCTCTGATCACACGCACTTCTGATTGGGTCAGCGGCAGTCAGTGCATGCCCTGAGCAGAACTACTCCTTTGCGTTTAAACCATTCACGTGGCTTCAACACACAGTAGTGCAAGGTCGATAGTCTTAAATATTACATGCACATTTTTCATTTATTATGGCCCCTTAAAGGGACAGTCAGCAGCAGAATTGTTGTTATTTAAATAGAAAGATAATCCCTTTATTACCCATTACCCAGTTTTGCATAACTAACAATGTTGTAGAAATACACGTTTTATCTCTGTGATTAGCTTGTATCTATGCCTCTGCAAACTGCTCCCTTATTTCAGTTCTTTTGACAGACTTGCATTTTAGCCAATCAGTGCTATCTCTGGGGTATCTTCACGTGCATGAGCTCAATGTTATCTATATGAAACACATGAACTAATGCCCTCTAGTGGTCAAAATGCATTCAGATTAGAGGCAGTCTTCAAGGTCTAAGAAATTAGCATACGAACCTCCTAGGATTAGCTTTCAACTAAGAATACCAAGAGAACAAAGCAAAATTTGTGATAAAAGTAAATTGGAAAGTTGTTTAAAATTGCATGCCCTATTTAAATCATGAAAGTTTTTTTTGGACTTGACTGTCCCTTTAAAGATATTTTATGCAGGAATAACGTTAGCTATTTATTTAGATTTTAAAACAAAAATAACAAACATATTTGTTCAATTAAAGCATCCTAGCTGACTGCAAAGCAAATCTCACATACTCTACAAGCATAAACACGTGTTGTTTTTATAGTTCAGGAACATCTATATTACAAAATTAATTAACTAATACTTTTCAAAAATGCCCTATATCAGGGGTGGGCAGACTTTTGTAAGCCAAGGGCTACCTCTAATTTTATTCCAAATGACGTGGTCATCTAACTAAAAAAAAAAAAAAACACACCAGTTGCTGGCTGAAAATGGTATTTTTGCCACAGATAGGACCTGCTGGCTGAAAATTTTATTTTGGCCTCAAATAATACAGCTTTAAAAATCAGCCATGCTCTTTAATCAGGACCGTCTTTAACACAGGGCAAAAGGGGCAGCTGCCCTGGGCCCAGTCTCTGTTGAGGCAAAAGGGCCCATTTTTTTAATGGTTCATACCAGACTGCTGATGTGACATGGGGAACACACACATTCAGTCCTAATACTGTCACATTCAAAAGTACTCTGTTTATATTTTTTTTAAAAACTGTGCCAGACCGTGTCTGTGTCATGTGACATGCCAAGCTAGTGCCATGTGCTGTTTTAGATGTGCACTGTGCAGCACTGAATGCAAAGCCCTAACTCGGCATCCAGCCATTCCCACTGCATCATAAAAGGTCCTACTGGGGTTACCACTGTTACCAGGTCACTGCTCTGGTTGTGGGGATTGTTTCTTGGTAGGGCTGACTGTAGGCGCATGCAGCAGAAAGCTGGAGCGGCAGGCACATGAGGATTTGAGCATCTGTGCAGCTGCATACACTGCTCTCTTCAGTCTTGAGGCTGTGTGACTCATCTCACACTCTATCCATGCAGCCTTGGACAGAAAGCATCCTGTCTACTGGTCCCCTTAGCCCTGCTCTTTCTGCTGTGGCCCTAAGATCAACTAACTGAAGTTTGTTAGGGGAACAGTGCTTTGTAGAAAGGTGTCAGTGGGAAGAATAAGTGAGTGCACACACGCCCCTCCCTATGCAGCATTGTCTAGTGCAGGGGGAACTTGTTCCTAGCAAAGAAGCTACATGTGCTGGTGTGGCTGATGTATAGCGTCATGCTGATACTTCACACATTAATGTAAGGTTTATTTTTATAGTTTTTATTTTCTCTCTGTCTCAGATTTTACAGCTTCCCATAGTAGTTCTGCTGTTCCAGTCAGTAAACTTATACTGCACCTCCATGCTTCCTCCTCAGTCTTTACCTTGCTTTGCTCCTATTGGCTGCCCTAAATCTCTTTAACCAGCTAACCTCACACCAGAATCACATTCAAAAGAATATTAAATGAATCCACAGTGGAGGAATTTATATATTTATTTACTTATAAGTTCTGCTTAGGTCCAGTTTCACATATTGCAATTTTTTTATTTTATTTAAATGATTAGCCCAGCAGTGGATGATCCACCGCTGGGCTAATAATAATAAAAAAAATTGATTTTGTTGTTTTTTGGGATGTTGGGGTGGAGAGCGGAATTGCATGGGGTGTGGGGGGCCCAAGAAAATTTTTGCCCAGGGTCCAATCAATATTAAAGACGGCCCTGTCTTTAATAATAAATACAGCCACGCTCTTTACTTACTATGAGAGCTCTCTCTTTACGTCATGCTGGGACCATCAAGCAACCTTATCTGTGTACCACGCCTGCGTATGAATAAGTAGTCTCACAATCAATATGGCTCGAGTCTAGGGCTAGCGGAGTAGTCAAGCCTGGAACACATGGGAACCCCACAGCTCAGGTACAGCAATGACAATTAACTATTCTCAGCCAATTAAAGACAGACTCATTCTACAAAGTAATTGTATTGGCTGGACGGCATGTCAGGTTGATTAGGGGGCAGGTCCTTTTGACTGCTCTCCATCCGTCCGCTACTAGCTGAAGACTACTGCAAATAGTTGGGACAGTGACAGCGGCAGGCTCTGTACTGCCTTACACAGCAACCAGAGACTGGTATAGCAGCAACAGCACTGACCTGCACCATTTGGTGACAACAAACTCTGGGGACAGAAAGCTGCAGAACCTAGCACAAAGTATAGCTAATATTAGTGTGTCAGAGAAAGTATCAGAGAGCAGCATCAAATCCTGGTACAGAGTAAGTAAAAGAACCTGAGGGGGGTAACAGACCCTGGAAAAAAAAACATCACCAGACCATTGACCCAGCAGAGCCTGGTGACAAGTAATGGAGGACAGAACTAGAAAGTAGCAGCAGAATATCAGACAGAGCAGAGCCTGGTGACAAGTAACGGAGGACAGAACTAGAAAGTAGCAGCAGAATATCAGACAGAGCAGAGCCTGGTGACAAGTAACGGAGGACAGAACTAGAAAGTAGCAGCAGAATATCAGACAGAGCAGAGCCTGGTGACAAGTAACGGAGGACAGAACTAGAAAGTAGCAGCAGAATATCAGACAGAGCAGAGCCTGGTGACAAGTAACGGAGGACAGAACTAGAAAGTAGCAGCAGAATATCAGACAGAGCAGAGCCTGGTGACAAGTAACGGAGGACAGAACTAGAAAGTAGCAGCAGAATATCAGACAGAGCAGAGCCTGGTGACAAGTAACGGAGGACAGAACTAGAAAGTAGCAGCAGAATATCAGACAGAGCAGAGCCTGGTGACAAGTAACGGAGGACAGAACTAGAAAGTAGCAGCAGAATATCAGACAGAGCAGGACCTGGAACTGCCAAACCCAGGGATACTGAGCAGCATCTCCGCCTGGCGCATGAAGAGTCTGTACTATGGGCTGACCGCTCTTGAGATAAAAAGTAGCAGAGTTTGGGACAGGCAGTAACCAAAGCTGGGGCAGCGAGTTCGGCTACAGTCGTGTCGCGCATGCTGAAGTACACAAACCGCCGTCATAGAATCATAGCCGATTTCAAAAGTCTGCATAAGAGAAAAATTCTCATACATCTAAATTAGTGAGGCTCTTCACTTAGAATCTAGATGTGTGAGAAATGTTTCTCTTATTATGCAGACTTTTGAAATCTTCCAGGCGGTCACCTCAAAATTCACTTGGGGTCCACTGGTAGACCACGATCTACCTCTTGCCTATCCCTGCCCTATATTATGGTCAACAAATGAAAAGACAACGTATATGTTCTGTATTAACACAGTTGTACACTAGGTGGCAGAACTGCAGAACTTTCTGGTAATGAAATGTAGGCCGTGCTTTCTTTATAGCCGAGTCCCATTTTTAAGGTGGAAGTATTTTGTGCACATTAGTGAATTGCTACATTAATAACAATAGGAGAAGGCAGCTTCTCATACGTTTCCTGTCATTTGCAGCCCAATTCCAGGCTCAGCTGTATGGCACTAATATGTACAGTGAGCAGGTAATAAAGGGTGTATGGCACTAATATGTACAGTGAGCAGGTAATAAAGGGTGTATGGCACTAATATGTACAGTGAGCAGGTAATAAAGGGTGTATGGCACTAATATGTACAGTGAGCAGGTAATAAAGGGTGTATGGCACTAATATGTACAGTGAACAGGTAATAAAGGGTGTATGGCACTAATATGTACAGTGAGCAGGTAATAAAGGGTGTATGGCACTAATATGTACAGTGAGCAGGTAATAAACATTAGTATGTAAGTTTACTGCCCCTTTAAACACCTCTTTTTCTTGTGTAAAAACTGTGCTTGCCCCATGCTCCCTATAGAGACTACCAAGACTTTATTAGCACCAATAACCAGCTCCAGCATTTGGTATATTACAGCGTGGGGTGCACGTCTGCCTTCACTGTCTCGCTACTAAACATACTACCGTTAGACAAGGAAATACTTTCATTCTTGTGACCCTCAGCACAGGAAGAGCTGCTGACGACCAGGAAGTGAGGGAGTTTACTGCTGTCTGAGGAAGGAAAGTCAGATCAAACGGACATGGCGCGACCACACTTTTATTAGTTCATATGCACAGTCCAACATGGCTGCCAGATATATGGAGATATGGGTATCCTGTTATGATACCAAATATAACACCCATGAAACCCAAACATTTTCTCTCATGAGACAGACAGAGAATACAATTTTAAACAACTTTCCAATTTACTTCAATTATCTATTTTGCTTAGTTCACTTTATATCATTTGATGAAAAGCATATCTAAATAGGCTCACAAGCTGTAAGATAGCTGTTGATTGGTGGCTGCACATATATGCCTCTTGTCATTGATTTACTAATGTTCTTAGCTAGCTCCCAGTAGTGCATTACCCCCCAAAAAATAAAGCAATTTTGATTAGAGAAATAAATTGGAAAGCTGTTTAAAAATATTATACTCTATCTGATTTATAAAAGGGAATGTTTGTGCTTCATACCCCTTTAAAGGGAGCAGTGATAACAATATTTATTAATAAACAGATTGTTTAGTTACTGGGATTGTATAGGAAATGCTTCTAACTGTAATAATATGAGATGTGAGAACTCTTATTCTACTGTCTGTGAGTTGTATGATGTTTAGATCAGGACTGGTTTACCATCCCTGCTGCCACTAGACGCTCTCCCCATTCCCATCCATTGGTCTCAGCTCCCAGATATGTTTATACACACAGACATAGCAGGGAAATAACAGCGCTACAGAATAGGGGGGAGCTATACATGATAATAAAAATACATCTCCTGTTACAATGATGTGTATAGCGCATGTACAGTGATGGGCATCATGCACAATCCCAAACATCCCTTATACTGCAGGACACTCCTTTATTTATACCTGCAGTGCCACCCCCTGTCCCTCCTTGTGCCACCCGCTGACCCTCATTGTGCCACCCTCTGTCCCTCCTTGTGCCACCCTCTGTCCCTCCTTGTGCCACCCTCTGTCCCTCCTTGTGCCACCCGCTGACCCTCCTTGAGCCACCCTCTGTCCCTCCTTGTGCCACCCTCTGTCCCTCCTTGTGCCACCCTCTGTCCCTCCTTGTGCCACCCTCTGTCCCTCCTTGTGCCACACTCTGTCCCTCCTTGTGCCACCCTCTGTCCCTCCTTGTGCTACCCTCTGACCCTCCTTGTGCCACACTCTGTCCCTCCTTGTGCCACACTCTGTCCCTCCTTGTGCCACACTCTGTCCCTCCTTGTACCACCCTCTGACCCTCATTGTGCCACACTCTGTCCCTCCTTGTGCTACCCTCTGTCCCTCCTTGTGCCACACTCTGTCCCTCCTTGTACCACCCTCTGTCCCTCCTTGTGCCACCCTCTGTACCTCCTTGTGCCACACTCTGTCCCTCCTTGTACCACCCTCTGTCCCTCATTGTGCCTCCCTCTGTCCCTCCTTGTACCACCCTCTGTCCCTCCTTGTGCCACCCTCTGTACCTCCTTGTGCCACACTCTGTCCCTCCTTGTACCACCCTCTGTCCCTCATTGTGCCTCCCTCTGTCCCTCCTTGTGCCACACTCTGTCCCTCCTTGTACCACCCTCTGTCCCTCCTTGTGCCTCCCTCTGTCCTTGGTTGTGCCACCCGCTGACCCTCCTTGTACCACACTCTGTCCCTCCTTGTGACACCCTCTGTCCCTTCTTGTGCTTACCTCTGTCCCTGCATGTGTCACTCTCTGTCCCTCCTTGTGCCACCCGCTGACCCTCATTGTGCCACCCTCTGTCCCTCCTTGTGCCACACTCTGTCCCTCCTTGTGCCACACTCTGTCCCTCCTTGTACCACCCTCTGTCCCTCCTTGTACCACCCTCTGTCCCTCCTTGTACCACCCTCTGTCCCTCCTTGTACCACCCTCTGTCCCTCCTTGTGCCACCCTCTGTCCCTCCTTGTGCTACCCTCTGTCCCTCCTTGTGCCACCCTCTGTCCCTCCTTGTACCACCCTCTGTCCCTCCTTGTACCACCCTCTGTCCCTCCTTGTACCACCCTCTGTCCCTCCTTGTGCTACCCTCTGTCCCTCCTTGTGCCACACTCTGTCCCTCCTTGTGCCACACTCTGTCCCTCCTTGTGCCACACTCTGTCCCTCCTTGTACCACCCTCTGTCCCTCCTTGTGCCACACTCTGTCCCTCCTTGTACCACCCTCTGACCCTCCTTGTGCCACACTCTGTCCCTCCTTGTGCCACCCTCTGTCCCTCCTTGTGCCACCCTCTGTCCCTCCTTGTGCCACCCTCTGTCCCTCCTTGTGCCACACTCTGTCCCTCCTTGTGCCACACTCTGTCCCTCCTTGTGCCACACTCTGTCCCTCCTTGTACCACCCTCTGTCCCTCCTTGTGCCACACTCTGTCCCTCCTGGTACCACCCTCTGACCCTTGAGTGTACGTGCTCAGCATCATATCCAGAGGTTGTCTTTGGGAAATATACGTATGAGTGCTGCCAGCATTGCTGCAGAGGTTGTAGGGGTGGGGGGTCAGTGCTCAGACCATACGACGCACACTGCATCAAATTGGTCTGCATGGCTGTCATCCCAGAAGGAAGTCTCTTCTAAAGATGATGCACAAGTAGGCCCGCAAACAGTTTGCTGAAGAAAAGCAGACTAAGGACATGGATTACTGGAACCATGTCCTGTGGTCCGATGAGACCAAGATAAACTTATTTGGTTCAGATAGTGTCAAGCATGTGTGGCGGCAACCAGGTGAGGAGTACAAAGACAAGTGTGTCTTGCCTACAGTCAAGCATGGTGGTGGGAGTGTCATGGTCTGGGCCTACATAAGTGCTGCCGGCACTGGGGACCTACAGTTCATTGAGGGAACGATGAATGCCAACATGTACTGTAACATACTGAAGCAGAGCATGATCCCCTCCCTTCGTAGACTGGGCCGCAGGACAGTATTCCAACATGATAACAACCCCAAACACACCTCCAAGACAACCACTGCCTTGCTAAAGGAGCTGAGGGTAAAGTTGATCGACTAGCCAAGCATGTCTCCAGACCTAAACCCTATTGAGCATCTGTGAGGCATCCGCAAACGGAAGGTGGGGAAGCGCAAGGTCTCTAACATCCACCAGCTCCATGATGTCGTCATGGAGGAGTGGAAGAGGACACCAGTGGCAACCTGTGAAGCTCTGGTGAACTCCATGCCCAAGAGGGTTAAGGAAGTACTGGAAAATAATGGTGGCCACACAAAATATTGGGCCTAATTTGGACATTTCCACTTAGGGTTGTACTCACTTTTGTTGCCAATGGTTTAGACATTAATGGCTGTGTGTTGAGTTATTTTGAGGGGACAGCAAATCTGCACTGTTATACAGGCTGTACATTCACTACTTTACATTGTAGCAAAGTGTCATTTCTTCAGTGTTGTCACATGAAAAGATATAATAAAATATTTACAAAAATGTGAGGAGTGTACTCACTGAGATACTGTATATGTGTTTTTGTGTTTGTGTGTATAGGTGTTTTGAATGCATTAATACCTTGTTTGCTGTGAATGTTTTTCAACAGTGAAACTCCACTGTGACCCACAATTTGCCTTATTTGGAGGAGCCAATCTGGACTTCTTAGTTGAACATACACAGAGCAAACCACTGACATTCTGTTAGCAACACTTACATTGTTTTGCAGTTTGTAATGTTATCACCTCTGCTGAAGCCAGTTAGGGACATATATGTAGCAGCCAGGGTTAGATGTATCTGCAGTGTGCACTTCTAGTTCTCAAGAAAGGATACAAAATAAATAAAATAATAATTAGAATATTGAAACGTTGTATTATTATTTACGTTATTTTCAAAGTGTTTCCTGTTCTTTTAATGTCTCTTAATGAGTTTGAGTGCTTGAACGGAGCACTACACAGATATAGAGGTGCATTCCTATACACTTCAGTTTACCGATATGTTTTCTTCCCCTATGAATAGCTGCATTCTTTGGATAACAAACAAATTCTTTCCAATAGTTGTAATTGCTGCTGAGTAATTCAGAGATTGTATGTCACAGATTTCCGTAGACCTTGTGGAGGTTGTGTGCTACAATATTCGTGCGTTTCCAGCTCCATCAGGCAATAACATTCTTACGGCTAGATTACGAGTTTTTGTCGGTAAGGCTGTGCGGGGCTAACGAGCCTTTTTTTCTTACCGCTCACTTAAGCCAACGCTGGTATTACAGGTTTTCTTCAAGCCGGCGTTAGTCTCAGAAAAGTGAGCGTTGAGCAAAATTTAGCTCCACATCTCACTGTAATACCAGCGCTGCTTACGGTAGCGGTAAACTGGCAAAACGTGCTTGTGCGCGATTTCCCCATAAGAAACAATGGGGCTGAGCTGGCTGGAAAAAAACCCAGCTTTCAGCTCCTAACGCAGCCCCATTGTTTCCTATGGGGAAATGAAAGTTATGTCTACACCTAACACCCAAACATGAACCCCGAGTCTAAACACCCCTAATATTACACTTATTAACCCCTAATCTGCCGCCCCCGACATCGTCGCCACCTACATTATATTATTAACCCCTAATCTGCCGCTCCGGACACCGCCGCCACCTACATTATACTTATGAACCCCTAATCTACTGCCCCCAACATCGCCGAACCCTACATTATAGTTATTAACCCCTAATCTGCCCCCCCAACGTCGCCGCAACTATATTAAATTTATTAACCCCTAATCTGCCGCCAACGTCGCCGCCACTATA
This sequence comes from Bombina bombina, assembly GCF_027579735.1. Taxonomy (NCBI): domain Eukaryota; kingdom Metazoa; phylum Chordata; class Amphibia; order Anura; family Bombinatoridae; genus Bombina; species Bombina bombina. The sequence continues at coordinate 255,004,566 of NC_069507.1, forward strand.
ATACATTTATTAACCTCGGTTAGCCTCGGTTTAGGGGTTAATAGATAGTTTATGGGTGTTACTGTACTTTTTAGCACTTTAGTTAAGTTTATGTTCCGGCGTTAGCCCATAAAACTCTTAACTACTGACTTTTAAATGCGGTAGGAGTCTTGCCAGGAGAGGGTCTATTGCTCACTTTTCAGGCAATCATAATACCGGCGTTAGGCAAATCCCATTAAAAAGATAGGATACGCAATTGATGTAAGGGGATTTGCGGTAAGCTAAAATCGCGGAAAAAAAGTGAGCGGTAGACCCTCTCCTGCCAGACTCGTAATACCAGCGGGCGGTAAAAATCAGCGTTGGGACCCCTCAATGCTGCTTTTTAAGGCTAATGCAAGACTCGTAATCTAGCCATTAATTTGTGTGAGTAACTGTTTCTTTGTGTCTCATTGTGAGTCCTACCTGAGACTATATCACCAGGCACGATATCTGGCCTTGTCAGGAACATAAATGTAATTATAGGCAAACAGTACAAGTGACTGGCTGCATATTAACTGGGCAAATACTTTCCTTAATTAGGTTTTCATTATATTCGGATAGTTTGTCTTTGTGGTACAATTAAGCAAGTTCACCAACAACTGATCAAGGTGAGAGAAGGTAATGAATTAAATTAGTGTCTTTCTTTTTCCTCTATGATGTTTAGAAAAGAAATAAAGGTCAGAGCTGTAGCAGCATCATGTGTATAGTCTGAGCTGTAGCAGCATCATGTGTATAGTCTGATGTAGCAGCATCATGTGTATAGTCTGAGCTGTAGCAGCATCATGTGTATAGTCTGATATAGCAGCATCATGTGTATAGTCTGATGTAGCAGCATCATGTGTATAGTCTGATGTAGCAGCATCATGTGTATAGTCTGAGCTGTAGCAGCATCATGTGTATAGTCTGAGCTGTAGCAGCATCATGTGTATAGTCTGATGTAGCAGCATCATGTGTATAGTCTGAGCTGTAGCAGCATCATGTGTATAGTCTGAGCTGTAGCAGCATCATGTGTATAGTCTGATGTAGCAGCATCATGTGTATAGTCTGAGCTGTAGCCGCATCATGTGTATAGTCTGAGCTGTAGCAGCATCATGTGTAGAGTCTGAGCTGTAGCAGCATCATGTGTATAGTCTGAGCTGTAGCAGCATCATGTGTATAGTCTGAGCTGTAGCAGCATCATGTGTATAGTCTGAGCTGTAGCAGCATCATGTGTAGAGTCTGAGCTGTAGCAGCATCATGTGTAGAGTCTGAGCTGTAGCAGCATCATGTGTAGAGTCTGAGCTGTAGCAGCATCATGTGTATAGTCTGAGCTGTAGCAGCATCATGTGTACAGTCTGAGCATCATGTCTAGAGTCTGAGCATCACGTGTAGAGTCTGAGCATCACGTGTAGAGTCTGAGCATCACGTGTAGAGTCTGAGCATCATGTGTAGAGTCTGAGCATCACGTGTAGAGTCTAAGCATCACGTGTAGAGTCTGAGCATCATGTGTAGAGCCTGAACTGTTTATATTGCATCATGTGTAGAGTCTGAGCTGTGTATATTGCATCATGTCTAGAGACTGAGCATCATGTGTAGAGTCTAAGCATCATGTGTAGAGTCTGAGCATCATGTGTAGAGTCTGAGCATCATGTGTAGAGTCTGAGCTGTGTATATTGCATCATGTGTAGAGTCTGAGCATCATGTGTAGAGCCTGAGCATCATGTGTAGAGCCTGAGCATCATGTGTAGAGCCTGAGCATCATGTGTAGAGTCTGAGCATCATGTGTAGAGCCTGAGCATCATGTGTAGAGCCTGAGCTGTGTATATTGCATCATGTGTAGAGTCTGAGCATCATGTGTAGAGTCTGAGCTGTGTATATTGCATCATGTGTAGAGTCTGAGCATCATGTGTAGAGTCTGAGCATCATGTGTAGAGTCTGAGCTGTGTATATTGCATCATGTGTAGAGTCTGAGCATCATGTGTAGATTCTGAGCATCATGTGTAGAGTCTGAGCATCATGTGTAGAGTCTGAGCATCATGTGTAGAGTCTGAGCTGTGTATATTGCATCATGTGTAGAGTCTGAGCATCATGTGTAGAGTCTGAGCATCATGTGTAGAGCCTGAGCATCATGTGTAGGGCCTGAGCATCATGTGTAGAGTCTGAGCATCATGTGTAGAGTCTGAGCATCATGTGTAGAGCCTGAGCTGTGTATATTGCATCATGTGTAGAGTCTGAGCATCATGTGTAGAGTCTGAGCTGTGTATATTGCATCATGTGTAGAGTCTGAGCATCATGTGTAGAGTCTGAGCATCATGTGTAGAGTCTGAGCTGTGTATATTGCATCATGTGTAGAGTCTGAGCATCATGTGTAGAGTCTGAGCATCATGTGTAGAGTCTGAGCATCATGTGTAGAGTCTGAGCTGTGTATATTGCATCATGTGTAGAGTCTGAGCATCATGTGTAGAGTCTGAGCATCATGTGTAGAGCCTGAGCATCATGTGTAGGGCCTGAGCATCATGTGTAGGGCCTGAGCATCATGTGTAGGGCCTGAGCATCATGTGTAGAGTCTGAGCATCATGTGTAGAGCCTGAGCTGTGTATATTGCATCATGTGTAGAGTCTGAGCATCATGTGTAGAGTCTGAGCATCATGTGTAGAGTCTGAGCTGTGTATATTGCATCATGTGTAGAGTCTGAGCATCATGTGTAGAGTCTGAGCATCACGTGTAGAGTCTGAGCATCACGTGTAGAGTCTGAGCATCACGTGTAGAGTCTGAGCATCACGTGTAGAGTCTGAGCATCATGTGTAGAGTCTGAGCATCATGTGTAGAGTCTGAGCTGTGTATATTGCATCATGTGTAGAGTCTGAGCATCATGTGTAGAGTCTGAGTATCACGTGTAGAGTCTGAGCATCACGTGTAGAGTCTGAGCATCACGTGTAGAGTCTGAGCATCATGTGTAGAGTCTGAGCATCACGTGTAGAGTCTGAGCATCACGTGTAGAGTCTGAGCATCACGTGTAGAGTCTGAGCATCACGTGTAGAGTCTGAGCATCACGTGTAGAGTCTGAGCTGTGTATATTGCATCATGTGTAGAGTCTGAGCATCATGTGTAGAGCCTGAGCTGTGTATATTGCATCATGTGTAGAGTCTGAGCATCATGTGTAGAGTCTGAGCTGTGTATATTGCATCATGTGTAGAGTCTGAGCATCATGTGTAGAGTCTGAGCATCATGTGTAGAGTCTGAGCTGTGTATATTGCATCATGTGTAGAGTCTGAGCATCATGTGTAGATTCTGAGCATCATGTGTAGAGTCTGAGCATCATGTATAGAGTCTGAGCATCATGTGTAGAATCTGAGCTGTGTATATTGCATCATGTGTAGAGTCTGAGCATCATGTGTAGAGCCTGAGCATCATGTGTAGGGCCTGAGCATCATGTGTAGAGTCTGAGCATCATGTGTAGAGTCTGAGCATCATGTGTAGAGCCTGAGCTGTGTATATTGCATCATGTGTAGAGTCTGAGCATCATGTGTAGAGTCTGAGCTGTGTATATTGCATCATGTGTAGAGTCTGAGCATCATGTGTAGAGTCTGAGCATCATGTGTAGAGTCTGAGCTGTGTATATTGCATCATGTGTAGAGTCTGAGCATCATGTGTAGAGTCTGAGCATCATGTGTAGAGTCTGAGCATCATGTGTAGAGTCTGAGCTGTGTATATTGCATCATGTGTAGAGTCTGAGCATCATGTGTAGAGTCTGAGCATCATGTGTAGAGCCTGAGCATCATGTGTAGGGCCTGAGCATCATGTGTAGAGTCAGAGCATCATGTGTAGAGCCTGAGCTGTGTATATTGCATCATGTGTAGAGTCTGAGCATCATGTGTAGAGTCTGAGCATCATGTGTAGAGTCTGAGCTGTGTATATTGCATCATGTGTAGAGTCTGAGCATCATGTGTAGAGTCTGAGCATCATGTGTAGAGTCTGAGCATCACGTGTAGAGTCTGAGCATCATGTGTAGAGTCTGAGCATCATGTGTAGAGTCTGAGCATCATGTGTAGAGTCTGAGCATCACGTGTAGAGTCTGAGCATCACGTGTAGAGTCTGAGCATCACGTGTAGAGTCTGAGCATCACGTGTAGAGTCTGAACATCACGTGTAGAGTCTGAACATCACGTGTAGAGTCTGAGCATCATGTGTAGAGTCTGAGCATCACGTGTAGAGTCTGAGCATCACGTGTAGAGTCTGAGCATCACGTGTAGAGTCTGAGCTGTGTATATTGCATCATGTGTGGAGTCTGAGCATCATGTGTAGAGTCTGAGCATCACGTGTAGAGTCTGAGCATCACGTGTAGAGTCTGAGCTGTGTATATTGCATCATGTGTAGAGTCTGAGCATCACGTGTAGAGTCTGAGCATCACGTGTAGAGTCTGAGCATCACGTGTAGAGTCTGAGCATCACGTGTAGAGTCTGAGCATCATGTGTAGAGTCTGAGCTGTGTATATTGCATTATGTGTAGAGTCTGAGCATCATGTGTAGAGTCTGAGCATCATGTGTAGAGTCTGAGCTGTGTATATTGCATCATGTGTAGAGTCTGAGACATCATGTGTAGAGTCTGAGCATCACGTGTAGAGTCTGAGCTCACGTGTAGAGTCTGAGCTGTGTATATTGCATCATGTGTGGAGTCTGAGCATCATGTGTAGAGTCTGAGCATCACGTGTAGAGTCTGAGCATCACGTGTAGAGTCTGAGCTGTGTATATTGCATCATGTGTAGAGTCTGAGCTGTGTATATTGCATCATGTGTAGAATCTGAGCATCATGTGTAGAGTGTGAGCTGTGTATATTGCATCATGTCTAGAGTCTGAGCATCATGTGTAGAGTCTGAGCATCATGTGTAGAGTCTGAGCTGTGTATATTGCATCATGTCTAGAGTCTGAGCATCATGTGTAGAGTCTGAGCATCACGTGTAGAGTCTGAGCATCACGTGTAGAGTCTGAGCATCACGTGTAGAGTCTGAGCTGTGTATATTGCATCATGTGTAGAGTCTGAGCATCATGTGTAGAGTCTGAGCATCATGTGTAGAGTCTGAGCATCACGTGTAGAGTCTGAGCATCACGTGTAGAGTCTGAGCTGTGTATATTGCATCATGTGTAGAGTCTGAGCATCACGTGTAGAGTCTGAGCATCATGTGTAGAGTCTGAGCATCATGTGTAGAGTCTGAGCATCATGTGTAGAGTCTGAGCATCACGTGTAGAGTCTGAGCATCACGTGTAGAGTCTGAGCATCACGTGTAGAGTCTGAGCTGTGTATATTGCATCACGTGTAGAGTCTGAGCATCACGTGTAGAGTCTGAGCATCACGTGTAGAGTCTGAGCATCATGTGTAGAGTCTGAGCATCATGTGTAGAGTCTGAGCATCACGTGTAGAGTCTGAGCATCACGTGTAGAGTCTGAGCATCATGTGTAGAGTCTGAGCATCACGTGTAGAGTCTGAGCATCACGTGTAGAGTCTGAGCTGTGTATATTGCATTATGTGTAGAGTCTGAGCTGTGTATATTGCATCATGTGTAGAGTCTGAGCTGTGTATATTGCATCATGTGTAGAGTCTGAGCTGTGTATATTGCATCATGTGTAGAGTCTGAGCATCATGTGTAGAGTCTGAGCATCATGTGTAGAGTCTGAGCTTCACGTGTAAGAGTCTGAGCATCACGTGTAGAGTCTGAGCATCATGTGTAGAGTCTGAGCTGTGTATATTGCATCATGTGTAGAGTCTGAGCTGTGTATATTGCATCATGTGTAGAGTCTGAGCATCATGTGTAGAGTCTGAGCTGTGTATATTGCATCATGTCTAGAGTCTGAGCATCATGTGTAGAGTCTGAGCATCATGTGTAGAGTCTGAGCTGTGTATATTGCATCATGTCTAGAGTCTGAGCATCATGTGTAGAGTCTGAGCATCATGTGTAGAGTCTGAGCATCACGTGTAGAGTCTGAGCATCACGTGTAGAGTCTGAGCATCACGTGTAGAGTCTGAGCATCATGTGTAGAGTCTGAGCATCACGTGTAGAGTCTGAGCTGTGTATATTGCATGATGTCTAGAGTCTGAGCATCACGTGTAGAGTCTGAGCATCACGTGTAGAGTCTGAGCTGTGTATATTGCATCATGTGTGGAGTCTGAGCATCACGTGTAGAGTCTGAGCATCACGTGTAGAGTCTGAGCATCACGTGTAGAGTCTGAGCATCACGTGTAGAGTCTGAGCATCACGTGTAGAGTCTGAGCATCACGTGTAGAGTCTGAGCATCATGTGTAGAGTCTGAGCATCATGTGTAGAGTCTGAGCATCACGTGTAGAGTCTGAGCATCATGTGTAGAGTCTGAGCTGTGTATATTGCATCATGTGTAGAGTCTGAGCATCACGTGTAGAGTCTGAGCATCACGTGTAGAGTCTGAGCATCACGTGTAGAGTCTGAGCATCATGTGTAGAGTCTGAGCATCATGTGTAGAGTCTGAGCTGTGTATATTGCATTATGTGTAGAGTCTGAGCATCATGTGTAGAGTCTGAGCTGTGTATATTGCATCATGTGTAGAGTCTGATCTGTGTATATTGCATCACGTGTAGAGTCTGAGCATCACGTGTAGAGTCTGAGCATCACGTGTAGAGTCTGAGCATCACATGTAGAGTCTGAGCTGTGTATATTGCATCATGTGTAGAGTCTGAGCTGTGTATATTGCATCATGTGTAGAGTCTGAGCATCATGTGTAGAGTCTGAGCATCATGTGTAGAGTCTGAGCTGTGTATATTGCATCATGTCTAGAGTCTGAGCATCATGTGTAGAGTCTGAGCATCATGTGTAGAGTCTGAGCATCATGTGTAGAGTCTGAGCTGTGTATATTGCATCATGTCTAGAGTCTGAGCATCATGTGCAGAGTCTGAGCATCACGTGTAGAGTCTGAGCATCACGTGTAGAGTCTGAGCATCATGTGTAGAGTCTGAGCATCATGTGTAGAGTCTGAGCTGTGTATATTGCATCATGTCTAGAGTCTGAGCATCATGTGTAGAGTCTGAGCATCACGTGTAGAGTCTGAGCTGTGTATATTGCATCATGTCTAGAGTCTGAGCATCATGTGTAGAGTCTGAGCATCACGTGTAGAGTCTGAGCATCACGTGTAGAGTCTGATCATCACGTGTAGAGTCTGAGCTGTGTATATTGCATCATGTGTAGAGTCTGAGCTGTGTATATTGCATCATGTGTAGAGTCTGAGCTGTGTATATTGCATCATGTGTAGAGTCTGAGCATCATGTGTAGAGTCTGAGCATCACGTGTAGAGTCTGAGCATCACGTGTAGAGTCTGAGCATCACGTGTAGAGTCTGAGCATCACATGTAGAGTCTGAGCATCACGTGTAGAGTCTGAGCATCACGTGTAGAGTCTGAGCATCATGTGTAGAGTCTGAGCATCATGTGTATATTTGCAATATAAATATGTTGACAAAATTGCTTCTAGTAAAAGTTATTGCTGTTTTAGTGTTAACATTTTTCTCTGCATGTGAAGCATAACTAGATATTCTCAGTGCACAAGCATTTTAAATACGGCAGCTGCTCAGAGCATCAGTGGGGCTTATAGCATGTCAGCAACCAGATGGTACAAGCTCCTTAGGCTATCTGAGCAAGAGCTGTGATTGAAATGCTGGTGCACGGTGCATACTTAAATACACTTTTGAAACAGCTATAACTTTTATTAGAAGCATATTTGCTAATACATGTATATTACTAAAATGCTTCTATTCAAAACTGAAATGGATCTATGTGGATTCCAATTTTGGCTGTAATGTCTCTTTAAGGGAAGTTAACATTTTTAATTTTAGTGATTGTTAAAGGGTTTAATTCTGTTCAGCTAATACCACTTGGTTCACTCTCTTTTGCCAGCCCACTGTAAACTACTATTTATGTATTAATTTATTTTTAGCAGTAACGTTTTCACCGCTTAGACAATCTGCCTATATGTGAGCCGTTATAATCCCCAAAATCCTCTACAGGCCCCACTTTCAAATTTGGCTATTTAGTAACGGGATCACAGTAGCAACAGGGGTCCTCGCTATTTTATTTTTTATTTATTTTAAAATCAATATACATTTTTTTTTGTTGCAGTCTTCTGACGTCATGAAATATAAATATAATAATCGTATACTTTCAATCTACTGGGTTTAGCCGGAAAAATTGATATATAAATTGTGTGAGTTACTTACTGATATATGACTTACAATAGTGAGCTAGGCAGTAGCGTATGGGCATGAGCTAGGCAGGAAAGCTGTGCCATAAGCTAGCAAAAAGAGCTGTGGCATGAGCTAGGCAGTAGAGTATAGGCATGAACTAGGCAGGAAAGCTGTGCCATCAGCTAGCCAAAAGAGCTGTGGCATGAGCTAGGCAGTAGAGTATGGGCATGAGCTAAGCAGTAGAGAATGGGCACGAGCTAGCCAAAAGAGCTGTGGCATGAGCTAAGCAGTAGAGAATGGGCATGAGCTAGCCAAAAGAGCTGTGGCATGAGCTAGGCAGTAGAGTATGGGCATGAGCTAGGCAGTAGAGCTGTGCCATGAGCTAGCCAAAAGAGGTGTGGCATGAGCTAGGCAGTAGAGTATGGGCATGAGCTAAGCAGTAGAGTATGGGCATCAGCTAGGCAGGAGAGCTGTGCCATGAGCTAGGCAGGAGAGCTGTGCCATGAGCTAGGCAGGAGAGTATGGGCATGAGCTAGGCAGGAGAGCTGTGGCATGAACTAAGCAGTAGAGTATGGGCATGAGCTAGGCAGGAGAGCTGTGCCATGAGCTAGGCAGGAGAGTATGGGCATGTGCTAGGCAGGAGAGCTGTGCCATGACCTAGCCAAAAGAGCTGTGGCATGAGCTAGGCAGTAGAATATTGGCATGAGCTAGGCAGCAGAGTATGGGCATGAGCTAGGCAGTAAAATATAGGCATGAGCTAGGCAGTAGAGTATGGGCATGAGCTAGGCAGGAAAGCTGTGCCATGAGCTAGCCAAAAGAGCTGTGGCATGAGCTAGGCAGTAGAATATTGGCATGAGCTAGGCAGCAGAGTATGGGCATGAGCTAGGCAGTAAAATATAGGCATGAGCTAGGCAGTAGAGTATGGGCATGAGCTAGGCAGGAAAGCTGTGCCATGAGCTAGCCAAAAGAGCTGTGGCATGAGCTAGGCAGCAGAGTATGGGCATGAGCTAGGCAGTAAAATATAGGCATGAGCTAGGCAGTAGAGTATGGGCATGAGCTAGGCAGGAAAGCTGTGCCATGAGTTAGCCAAAAGAGCTGTGGCATGAGCTAGGCAGCAGAGTCTGGGCATGAGCTAGGCAGCAGAGTATGAGCATGAGCTAGGCAGCAGAGTATGAGCATGAGCTAGGCAGCAGAGTATGGGCATGAGCTAGGCAGCAGAGTATGGGCATGAACTAGGCAGCAGAGTATGGGCATGAACTAGGCAGTAGAGTATGGGCATGAACTAGGCAGTAGAGTATGGGCATGAACTAGGCAGTAGAGTATGGGCATGATCTAGGCAGTAGAATATTGGCATGAGCTAGGCAGCAGAGTATGGGCATGAGCTAGGCAGCAGAGTATGGGCATGATCTAGGCAGCAGAGTATGAGCATGAGCTAGGCAGCAGAGTATGAGCATGAGCTAGGCAGCAGAGTATGGGCATGAGCTAGGTTGCAGAGTATGGGCATGAGCTAGGCAGTAGAGTATGGGCATGAACTAGGCAGTAGAGTATGGGCATGAACTAGGCAGTAGAGTATGGGCATGATCTAGGCAGTAGAATATTGGCATGAGCTAGGCAGCAGAGCATGGGCATGAGCTGTACAAAGACTGACAACGAACAAAACTATTTTGTTTGGTTTTTGGGACGTAAACATCTTAAGCTTCTGGGGTATTAACAGCAGAAACATTTTAGTTTTTTTTATTGTAAGTGAAAATCTAGTAGCATACGCAGTCTCTGATTGGTGCCAACCTTCCCTAATTTAACGAACTTTGGATTAGAAACGTGAGTACCAGTATGGTATATTAATATCTTGCATAATAAAACTGCTTCAACTTTTCCAGTTCCTGCAGTGCCAGTTTATACAGGATATGTTGCTGGTCTTTCTATGGGGTTTGAAAGACCAATGAGAGCTTGCTGCCTGGCCCAAGCTATTATAAACATGGAAACCCTTAATGACCGGCAACATACATGGTACATCATGGTCATTGAGGGATTCGTTTCAATAATAGAAATGGCTCCTTTTTACAAAACTCTTTTTAGAATGTGAGAAATTATTAAAAACGCACTATTATAAACAGGAAAAGTTGTGGCCATTTTATTCTGTAAGATATTAATACCCTTTACTGTTAATCTTGATTCTAGACTAAAAACCTCACAACATTGAGAAATACTTAATTCTTTATCAATACTTAGAAACTAAGAAAAAAAGATTTTTTTATAGTAATGCGTATTAATAATACATCATACACACACGTACTGTGACCCATAATGCCACGGCTCAGATGTATAAATCGTTTACAAGTTGTGCTATTCTTTTGGAAGTTAAAAGGTACATTTCACACATGTAAATTGCTATTGTCATTTCACACAGTACAACAGTATTGACACACACATCTGTATTGTATGGGATAGACCTTTACCTTTGTATAACATGAAATTGATAGGTTTCTGGAAACTTTACAATGAAAATCACAGTTTATTAAAGCTCTGGTAACTTACACTTGATACTTGCGTTCGAGCAAGAAAACGTTACTTTCAACTTGTATTACTAGCGCACAGATGCTTGCGGTATATTCACAGTAGGAATTTTGCTCAACTGCAGTTTATTCTAGAAATCTTGTGCAAAATATCTCTCTACTTGTAATCTGGCCCATAATGCTTTACTAAGATGTTAGCTTAAATAAAAATCAGTGTTTATTGGTGTGGATAATCTATTATATTATATGTGATGTAATTACATATGCAAATATTGCCAGGACTGTGGCCACTTCAGTTTAAAATGCACCATGTCCAAATATGGGAAGATTTAAGTGAAAAATCTAAAGATTTATGCAATAATCCTGTGACTTGTTTGGTGGAAACTTGGCTCTGATCCTACAACAGGTTTACAGCCAGGGAAATTTGAATAAAAAGACCTCTGTGACTTTAAAGAGCCAGAACCAATCAATATTCTACACATTAACCCTTAAACATCTAGGACTGCAACAGTAACAGATGGTAAAATACTAATTTGTGTTATGGTGAATACAAAGTCCTGGTTGGTTTGCAGGCCCCAAGCAAGCGCTGCCAGAGTCCCCTCTCTTGCATGCTAAATACAGATGTTGTAACCGCTACCTCTCTGCTTAAGGAGGTATCTGTGAGTTTGTTCACTACTGAGAATAACTTCACATTTTGTGCATAAGGCATCCAGAATTTCACTTTTTCTGAACGCCAAGCTTAGTACGGAAGCAGATCTGGGACAGTAAAATATAATGACGCAAACAGTGGGAACTTAAAAAGTGCGGAGGAGTGGAGAATATTTATATATATATAATGCATTTAGGGTAGGAAATATATAATAAATGTATACTAAATAATATGATACACGTATAATATAATAATACATTTATAGTAGGAAATATATAATAAATGTATACTAAATAATATATGATACACGTATAATATAATAATACATTTATAGTAGGAAATATATGATAAATGTATACTAAATAATATAATAATGCATTTATAGTAGGAAATATATAATACATGTATACTAAATAATATGATACGTGTATAATATAATACATTTATAGTAGGAAATATATAATACATGTATACTAAATAATATGATACGTGTATAATATAATACATTTATAGTAGGAAATATATAATACATGTATACTAAATAATATGATACGTGTATAATATAATACATTTATAGTAGGAAATATATAATACATGTATACTAAATAATATGATGCATGTATAATATAATACATTTATAGTAGGAAATATATAATACATGTATACTAAATAATATATGATACACGTATAATATAATAATACATTTATAGTAGGAAATATATAATAAATGTATACTAAATAATATGATACGTGTATAATATAATACATTTATAGTAGGAAATATATAATAAATGTATACTAAATAATATGATACACGTATAATATAATAATACATTTATAGTAGGAAATATATAATAAATGTATACTAAATAATATATGATACACGTATAATATAATAATACATTTATAGTAGGAAATATATGATAAATGTATACTAAATAATATAATAATGCATTTATAGTAGGAAATATATAATACATGTATACTAAATAATATGATACGTGTATAATATAATACATTTATAGTAGGAAATATATAATACATGTATACTAAATAATATGATACGTGTATAATATAATACATTTATAGTAGGAAATATATAATACATGTATACTAAATAATATGATACGTGTATAATATAATACATTTATAGTAGGAAATATATAATACATGTATACTAAATAATATGATGCATGTATAATATAATACATTTATAGTAGGAAATATATAATACATGTATACTAAATAATATATGATACACGTATAATATAATAATACATTTATAGTAGGAAATATATAATAAATGTATACTAAATAATATGATACGTGTATAATATAATACATTTATAGTAGGAAATATATAATACATGTATACTAAATAATATGATGCATGTATAATATAATACATTTATAGTAGGAAATATATAATAAATGTATACTAAATAATATGATACGTGTATAATATAATAATACATTTATAAAGTTAGAATATATCATTCATTTATAATAAACCACTGGGTTTTTAAACGTGTTAGTAATGTCTCATTTGTCCACCTTAAAAGAAAATGCACTGCAGAGAGTTAAGCTGATGGGTTTTTTTTTTTTTTTTTCTTATTTGGAGTTAAGAAACTTTTTTTTTCTAGCCATGATGACATCCAGGAAGCCAGTGAAACAGAAGTGAGTGGAGCACAGACTGCAGGACAGTTATACCGAGCTCCAGCTGCCGGGCTAGGAACATGAGCTGATGTAGTCGGTGAGGACTGGACCCCACTGATTAGGAAGAGTAAGTGGGGGCTTCGCTGCTTGTGCTTTATTACTATTTTATCCAGGAACCGGGTGGGCACTAATGGGCAGATAATAGGGGCTGAATGCACCAGATTTTTGTAGGGTGGGCTTACATAATATAACACAAAGATACATTAAATATCTGCTGTGTGATAAAACATTACCCATCTTTATTCACATTCTGTTTGTCTGTTTGTCTATAATTGTTTTATTCATGTATGTCTTATATTTACGCTGCTAAATGGTGTTTTCTGTTTCACGTATAATATATGTACAAAATCATCTTGATTTAGGTTTTTTTACTTGTCTTCCTCAAAAATACAGAACAACCAATGGGTGGTAAAGCGGTCACACAATGACCCTGCACCAATGCACTTTTACTTTCACAAACGGGCAGTGATTTGACTCCCTTGGCTGCCAGCAACACAAACTCACATTAGCAATTTACTTCCCAACTATTTTCACCAGAAAGTACAAAATTTTACTCCACCCCGTCTGTGGCTACCAGTAACCTACAGAAAGAAGTGGTGCATCTGTAATAATGCAGAGAAGCAACACTTTCTGGTGCCACATATGTTAAGACTGTGACCCTTGTTTGTATACTGAACAGCTGGCCGCCCTATCTTTATCTAGAATATAGTGTAGAAACATAGAAATTCAGTATTAAAAGATCTGGTAATAAGTACAACACACGTATAAAACTGTGTCCCCCACTCAAATGTCGCTCTTAGTTTATTCCTAGCCTATAGATGTAGAGCGTGTAATGATACCTACAGGTGGAAGTCTGTACATCTATACAGCATTAGGGACACAGGACTTACTCAGAGCATGAGCCCCTAGTAGTGCAGATCTTCTATCTATAGCTTGTCAGCATCCTGTCATTTTGTTACAGCTTGAAACAGAGAGTTTTTGCAGTTGTACTTTGGTAAATCATTTCAAATCCATAGAACTACAGAAAATCGTTTCATATTGTTACATAGAGTTGCTCAAGCACTGCAATTGGCACCTGACTCCAGATAGCAGTAACTGCTACCCCACCCGCCCCACAATCAGTACTTTTAAACTAGAAAGGTGATGACTTGTACATTCATATTGGTGTCATGGACCAGGAAAATGTTTATCAGGAAGTAAGTAAAACCTATAAAATACAAAGGCTTTACATTGCTCACTAGAAGCCATTTATATTGTGGCTTGTAATGTAAAGCTCACATTAACCCTTCTACTGCCATGTACACCCTGCTAATCTAGCTGGCTGCTGGCATTGTCTGTATGATCTGACGTTCAGGATATATGGGGTTAACATATTTAAAGCCACGGGAGTTAGAAATAAATTGCTGTGGAGAAAGGTTAATTGGTGGCAGAGCAAGAGTTAAACCTGTAAACCTGTGCTGCTATAACCGTCTTTCAGAAGTAATTTGATTCAGGAAGGAAAAGGTCACTTAGCTACCACTAACTGTCACCATCTGAATGACTGATTCTGAGGGTGTCACGCATGAGGGAAAGGGTTAATCATATCTTCACATTCCTGGGACTAAAATAGACAACTTATAATCAGGGGTGTGACAAAGAGACACCAGAATCCTGTTTATATTAAAGGGACCTTGTTGGGTTTGTTTTTCGTTTTTTTGAAAAATATATTTTCCTGTCCTGTAGAGCAATGTTTTCTTGTTCAGAAGTGCGTCCCTCTCCACCAATAGGGCTGTGGGAAATGTCTTTGTTAGCCAGTAAGCAATTAATAGGAAGAATACAACATTGCTGTTTTGTCTAAATGCACTTACATGTGCAGATATCTTTGCATTATAATCCCCCCTTATCATGTTTAGCAGTAATTCTTACAAATTGTATTCAGTAATTGTATCTAGGGATGGGCGAATGTGCAAATTTTCGAATTTCGAATGTAGAACGAATGTTATTACCGAAATTCGAATTCTAAATTCGAATGTCGATAAGAACGAATATTCTTAAAAATTCGAAAATCGAATGTTATTTACAGTTTTCGAATGTCACTTTCGAATTCGAATGTTTATAATTATATCGAATGTCTACATTCGAAATTCGAATTTTTCGAATTTGAATATAAATTCGAATTTTTCAAATTCGAATATAAATTCGAATTTTTCAAATTCGAATATAAATTCGAATTTTTTGAATTCGAATATAAATTCGAATTTTTCGAATTCGAATATTGCATAATTCGAATATTACATTTAAAAGCATTAGAAATACTATTACAATCTAAATTCGAATTTTTCTAATTCGAATACACGTATTGCATAATTCGAATATTACATTTAAAGAAAAAGCATTAGAAATACTATTACAATCTAAATTTGAATTTTTCGAATTTGAATACACGTATTGCATAATTCGAATATTACATTTAAAGAAAAAGCATTAGAAATACTATTACAATCTAAATTTGAATTTTTCGAATTCGAATATTGCATAATTCGAATATTACATTTAAAGAAAAAGCATTAGAAATACTATTACAATCTAAATTTGAATTTTTCGAATTCGAATATTTTCGAATGTAATCGTAAAATTCGAAACCGAACATTCGAAAATCGAATGTTAGAATGTTATGTAAACATTCGAAATTCGATTCGAACGAACGAATGTGTTAAAATTCGTGCCGTTTTTCGAATGTTGCGAAACATTCGCCCATCCCTAATTGTATCACAAGTAAAGTTGGTGTAAACAAAACTGCGCACACCTGCATGTCATTTTCTACAGTAGCATTTATATGTTTTCAGCTCAGAGATGATGGCAAATGGACAACTTAAAGGGGAAAACGTTCATGATTTAGATAAAGCAGCAATGTAAAAAAAATAAACTTCCATTAACCAAACCTGCACATTCTCTTATCTGCTCACTTTCTGAAGCTACTGAGCGTGTGCAGCAGTAGATACATATATGCATTTTGTGATTGGCTGATGGCTGTCACATGATTCATTTGATTAACTTTAACTGAAACTATTCTACTGCTCATTTCAAATTCAAAGTAAGTGCTATTACATTGTCTTATGATTGTGTATTTGTCAGTTATTTATATCTATTGTATTTAGTATTCCTTTAAAAGGATGTTAAACAGTAAATACCATTTATAAGCATTATATTGAGGTTAGTCCCACCTCCCTCTAATCATAGGTGCAGCCATATTGAAATCTAGCTTTCATAGCATTCCAGTTCTGATGTGTTTGCATACGTGCAGGCAGGGCAGCAAAATGAAAAATAAAATATTTTGCTTAGTCCAACATTTGTTACAGGGTCATTCGGAATTTGTTCGTTAACAAAAATTCATGTGTCTGCTATTTCTTATGGAGATTTTATTCAGAGGAGCAGCTGGACAGCAGCTTAAAGGGACAGTCAACTCAAAAAAGATAAATACTCCCTTTATTACCCAGTCTTGCACAGCCAACACAGTTAAATTAATATACTTGTAACCACTGTGATTACATTGTATCTAAGCCTTTGACCGCCCCCTGTTCACATTACTTTTTATTTATTATCTATTGACTTGCATTTTAGCTGTTTTGTGCAGAACCACAGGTGTGAGCACAATGTTATCTATATGGCCCACATGAAGTAAATAAAAAAGCATGTGAATAAGAAGCTGTCTATAGTGGCTTAGAACAGGCAGAAATTTAGAGGTTTAAATGTTATAAAGTATATTAATATAACAATGTTGGTTGTGCAAAGATGGGGAATGGGCAGTAAAGGCATTATCTATCTTTTTAAACAATAACAATTTTTAGTTTTGACTGTCCCTTTAAGTAGTAGCTAGAGATAGTGCTACAAGCCAGCAGCCGCACTTTTTTTTATGGAGTTAGGACTGGCCAAGAACAAAAGTGAAGCTGATATACTTATTATCTGAAGCCTTTCTTGCCTTTAGAGTAATGGTTTTAACTGCGTAAACAAATCAACTACATGTTTGGTTGTTTGCATTCATTTGTTATTTGCCATTAAATGGGCCACTCATTTATCGTTTTCTGACAAATGCAACAAATAAGGAAACATTTGTCATGTTTTACATTCATCCAGAACACTAATGCACATGTCTACTGAGTATATTAAAATAAAATAAATACATATTCAAAACAAGACATTTTTAAGCTAGAAAATGGGATTTTGTAACATAGATGTGATATATGAAAGGGACATAATAACAAGTATATACAAAAGCAGCTGTTTAGTCCCAGGATAATGTGTGCAAATATTTAACGAAATAAGGTTGATAAAAATGGGCACCTCTTTCTGACACCACCACAAGACCATCACCCTCTGCCCTTTCTGCCGCACCAGTTTTAGAGCAGACCTGTGTGACTGTATTTATAGAACATGTAACTGTCAGTCAAACTTTTGCTCAGAGCGTAAGCATCAGCCTCTTCATATACTCCTAGATACGGTTAGAATGAGGAGCCCAGACACATTATATTGCAAATGAATTAACGTGATACCTAGATCAAAGAGCCCCATTTTTATATCTCCACAACATCCCTTTAAGAAGTAAGAAAAATGTGTATAACCTACTGCTGCCTTTTTATGTGTTTAAATATCTACATAGCCACCATCTGTTTTGTCCCCTCCTTGGGCATTTTTTTTTATAGCTAATCTGTGTCCAGCCATATAATAGTGTGCTCAACAATACTGCAGCCAAAGTGTCGTGGGCAGAGATCATGTCTATTTCAAAATCTCTCTACCCATTACACGCCTCTGTGAATACGGCACTTAATGCAAGGTGAGTGCAGATATTGTAGTAGTTTATGGTTAGATTCAGGGTGAGTGTTAAAGGGACACTGAACCCAATTTTTTTTCTTTTGTGATTCAGATAGAGCATTACATTTTAAGCAACTTTCTAATTTACTCCTATTATCAAATTTTCTTCATTCTCTTACTATCTTTATTTGAAATGCAAGAATGTAAGTTTAGATGCCGGCCCATTTTTGGTGAACAACCTGGGTTGTCCTTGCCGATTGGTGGATAAATTCACCCACCAATTAAAAAAGTGCTGTCCATAGTCCTGAACCAAAAAAATTAAAGTGGAGATGCCTTCTTTTTTCAAATAAAGATAGCAAGAGAACGAAGACAAATGATAATAGGAGTAAATTAGAAAGTTGCTTAAAATTGCTGCTTTCACAAAAGAAAATAATTGTGTTCAGTGTCCCTTTAAAGAGACTGTCTATTGTTAAAAATATATTTTCTATTTTGTTGGAGCATAGTATCTTCAAGCTAATTGTGTTAAACTCCTTTTAAATGGTTAAATATATAATCATTGTTGTACTCCCAGAATACTCCATTCCGCTCCAGAAGAGCATGCAGCCAGTGACTGGAGCATACTTATGTATGCTCACTTTTCATTTGCTCACAAGCAGTATCTTCATGTGGAGCAGCACCAGAACAAAGTGTTGACTAAGGGGTTGATTTAGCAAATGTCTGTCCGACATGATCTGCTCAGCAGATCATTTCCGACAGACATCGCTGAATGCCGACAGCATACGCTGTCGGCATTTAACATTGCAGAAGCAGATCTGGTGAACTGCTTGTGGAATGCCGCCCCCTGCAGATTCACTGCCAATCAGCCGCTAGTAGGTGGTGTTAATCAACCCAATCATATGAGATTGTGCGGATTGATGTCCGCAGCCTCAGAGGCGGCAGACCAGTTAAAGAGTAGCGGTCTTATGACTGCTGCCTCATAACTGCTGTTTCCGGCGAGCCTGAAGGCTCGCGCGGAAACAGGGGGCCATTCGGCCCTTGATAAATCACTGCTTTGTATTTAACCTCTTTTCATGGATTACACTCATAATAAAAGGAAGGATTTTGTTTTACAATAAAATTATTTAACAAAATAGAACATTATATTTTTTACACTAGAATCTCCTTTAACCTTTTGTGTTAGCTTGGCTTCCAAGGGGTTAATAGGAACTAGCACTTCTGGCAGCAACATTGATGACATAGCAGATGACACATAGTGCTCGTGGTTACAATGTGACAATGGCTACAATATTTTGATGATATTGTTTTGGGGTGAGATTTCCAGCTAATCAGAGGCTGCATCACCTGAGCCAGGGACCGAACTACCATCGGTGCAGCAGGTGCAGTGTTACCAGGGCCCATCTACTGGAGGGGGGCCATAGCAGCCGGTCTATACATAAGTGGGTGCAGTATGTGTATAATCCCAATGCAGAGAGCCTTTTATTAGTGCTTATCTATCTACCTATCATCTATCTATTTATACTCAAAATCATTATACAGAGCAGTATTTACATTATTACTATTGTTTACTACTAAGTTACAATTGGGGGCCCCAAACAAATGTTTGCACCAGGGCCCTCTGTTGAGTGTTGAGTGTTAAGTCCCTTTATCCTTGGGAGAGATATTGGTGTATTCTTTTGAGTGGGCAGAGAGCTTTAGTGTGTCATATTCCTTGTTAGTATATCTTTTTAAATGTTCTCTTTTGGGATAGAACTCATGCAGTTCTATTAACCTTTAAGCATCCAACATAACTGAGCCTCCCTTGTCAATTAAATTGCCTCTTTTTACCCATAGGACACACAATAATAGGAATAATATTTGGCGACTGGAGCTGTGAGAGTTAATAGCAGGGTGTAGGCACTCTCCGTTGTCTAGTTGGCCCCTGCAGCACTAAAGGGATGAACGTTTTGTTTGTCTGGGTGGAGGTATTGTGGCCCTGCCCAGGTAATTGCAGTATTGGGGTGACGTTCGGATAAACTGAGTAATTTAGTTACCTTCCTGCAGTGAGGATTACGGTGGAGCACACAGGTATGTTCAGATTTTTCTTATAAAATTATTTTTTTATTTATTTTTTACAGATGATTATACTGAGATTTTAACTTTATTCCCTAAGATTCCAGGTTTATTTTAGCAAAAAAGGGGAGTATAAAGTGTACAATAATTATACCATCTGGAGAGATATACTGAAATGCCAGTGTTAAACACCTAGCTTGTAAACAGCATTTTCCCATTAAATCTCTGATTTGTACAATGAACCTGTATGAAACAAAACAATGTGCAGGTAATTATGTAGTTAATTTGTTATCCAGTGTTTTTTTTTATCATTAATCCTTAGTGGATTTTTCACCCAATCTGCTCTGGGGTAAACTGTGCACTCAGGTTATTATGAGAATACTACCCAGGTTATAGGAAATGCACCCAGTTTAAACTGGTCTATTTTTTGTTTGCAGCTTGTGGGAGATCACATTTAGCTAGTGCACCCTTACAGGTGCACTCAGTTTAACTGTAAGTTGTACTCAGTGTAAAGAATGTGCACCGGCTTATTCTGTGAGTTGTACTCAGTGTAAAGAATGTGCACCGGTTTTTTCTGTGAGTTGTACTCAGTGTAAAGGATGTGCACCGGTTTATTCTGTGAGTTGTACTCAGTGTAAAGGATGTGTATCAGTTTATTCTGTGAGTTGTATTCAGTGTAAAGGATGTACATCAGTTTATTCTGTGAGTTGTACTTAGTGTAAAGGATGTACATCAGTTTATTCTGTGAGTTGTACTCAGTGTAAAGGATGTGCACCGGTTTATTCTGTGAGTTGTACTCAGTGTAAAGGATGTGCACCGGTTTATTCTGTGAGTTGTACTCAGTGTAAAGGATGTGCACCGGTTTATTCTGTGAGTTGTACTCAGTGTAAAGAATGTGCACCGGTTTATTCTGTGAGTTGTATTCAGTGTAAAGGATGTGCACCGGTTTATTCTGTGAGTTGTATTCAGTGTAAAGGATGTGCACCGGTTTATTCTGTGAGTTGTATTCAGTGTAAAGGATGTGCACCGGTTTATTCTGTGAGTTGTACTCAGTGTAAAGGATGTGCACCGGTTTATTCTGTGAGTTGTACTCAGTGTAAAGGATGTGCACCGGTTTATTCTGTGAGTTGTATTCAGTGTAAAGGATGTGTATCAGTTTATTCTGTGAGTTGTACTTAGTGTAAAGGATGTGCACCGGTTTATTCTGTGAGTTGTATTCAGTGTAAAGGATGTGCACCGGTTTATTCTGTGAGTTGTATTCAGTGTAAAGGATGTGCACCGGTTTATTCTGTGAGTTGTATTCAGTGTAAAGGATGTGCACCGGTTTATTCTGTGAGTTGTATTCAGTGTAAAGGATGTGCACCGGTTTATTCTGTGAGTTGTATTCAGTGTAAAGGATGTGCATCAATTTATTCTGTGAGTTGTACTCAGTGTAAAGGATGTGCACCGGTTTATTCTGTGAGTTGTACTCAGTGTAAAGGATGTGCACCGGTTTATTCTGTGAGTTGTACTCAGTGTAAAGGATGTGCACCGGTTTATTCTGTGAGTTGTACTCAGTGTAAAGGATGTGCATCAGTTTATTCTGTGAGTTGTACTCAGTGTAAAGGATGTGCACCGGTTTATTCTGTGAGTTGTACTCAGTGTAAAGGATGTGCACCGGTTTATTCTGTGAGTTGTATTCAGTGTAAAGGATGTGCACCGGTTTATTCTGTGAGTTGTACTCAGTGTAAAGGATGTGCATCAATTTATTCTGTGAGTTGTACTCAGTGTAAAGGATGTGCACCGGTTTATTCTGTGAGTTGTACTCAGTGTAAAGGATGTGCACCGGTTTATTCTGTGAGTTGTACTCAGTGTAAAGGATGTGCACCGGTTTATTCTGTGAGTTGTATTCAGTGTAAAGGATGTGCACCGGTTTATTCTGTGAGTTGTATTCAGTGTAAAGGATGTGCACCGGTTTATTCTGTGAGTTGTATTCAGTGTAAAGGATGTGCACCGGTTTATTCTGTGAGTTGTATTCAGTGTAAAGGATGTGCACCGGTTTATTCTGTGAGTTGTATTCAGTGTAAAGGATGTGTATCAGTTTATTCTGTGAGTTGTACTTAGTGTAAAGGATGTGCACCGGTTTATTCTGTGAGTTGTACTTAGTGTAAAGGATGTGTATCAGTTTATTCTGTGAGTTGTACTCAGTGTAAAGGATGTGCACCGGTTTATTCTGTGAGTTGTATTCAGTGTAAAGGATGTGCACCGGTTTATTCTGTGAGTTGTATTCAGTGTAAAGGATGTGCACCGGTTTATTCTGTGAGTTGTATTCAGTGTAAAGGATGTGCACCGGTTTATTCTGTGAGTTGTATTCAGTGTAAAGGATGTGCACCGGTTTATTCTGTGAGTTGTATTCAGTGTAAAGGATGTGCATCAATTTATTCTGTGAGTTGTACTCAGTGTAAAGGATGTGCACCGGTTTATTCTGTGAGTTGTACTCAGTGTAAAGGATGTGCACCGGTTTATTCTGTGAGTTGTACTCAGTGTAAAGGATGTGCACCGGTTTATTATGTGAGTTGTACTCAGTGTAAAGGATGTACATCAGTTTATTCTGTGAGTTGTACTCAGTGTAAAGGATGTGCACCGGTTTATTCTGTGAGTTGTACTCAGTGTAAAGGATGTGCACCGGTTTATTCTGTGAGTTGTACTCAGTGTAAAGGATGTGCACCGGTTTATTCTGTGAGTTGTACTCAGTGTAAAGGATGTGCATCAATTTATTCTGTGAGTTGTACTCAGTGTAAAGGATGTGCACCGGTTTATTCTGTGAGTTGTACTCAGTGTAAAGGATGTGCACCGGTTTATTCTGTGAGTTGTACTCAGTGTAAAGGATGTGCACCGGTTTATTCTGTGAGTTGTATTCAGTGTAAAGGATGTGCACCGGTTTATTCTGTGAGTTGTATTCAGTGTAAAGGATGTGCACCGGTTTATTCTGTGAGTTGTATTCAGTGTAAAGGATGTGCACCGGTTTATTCTGTGAGTTGTATTCAGTGTAAAGGATGTGCACCGGTTTATTCTGTGAGTTGTATTCAGTGTAAAGGATGTGTATCAGTTTATTCTGTGAGTTGTACTTAGTGTAAAGGATGTGCACCGGTTTATTCTGTGAGTTGTACTTAGTGTAAAGGATGTGTATCAGTTTATTCTGTGAGTTGTACTCAGTGTAAAGGATGTGCACCGGTTTATTCTGTGAGTTGTATTCAGTGTAAAGGATGTGCACCGGTTTATTCTGTGAGTTGTATTCAGTGTAAAGGATGTGCACCGGTTTATTCTGTGAGTTGTATTCAGTGTAAAGGATGTGCACCGGTTTATTCTGTGAGTTGTATTCAGTGTAAAGGATGTGCATCAATTTATTCTGTGAGTTGTACTCAGTGTAAAGGATGTGCACCGGTTTATTCTGTGAGTTGTACTCAGTGTAAAGGATGTGCACCGGTTTATTCTGTGAGTTGTACTCAGTGTAAAGGATGTGCACCGGTTTATTATGTGAGTTGTACTCAGTGTAAAGGATGTACATCAGTTTATTCTGTGAGTTGTACTCAGTGTAAAGGATGTGCACCGGTTTATTCTGTGAGTTGTACTCAGTGTAAAGGATGTGCACCGGTTTATTCTGTGAGTTGTACTCAGTGTAAAGGATGTGCACCGGTTTATTCTGTGAGTTGTACTCAGTGTAAAGGATGTGCACCGGTTTATTCTGTGAGTTGTACTCAGTGTAAAGGATGTGCATCAATTTATTCTGTGAGTTGTACTCAGTGTAAAGGATGTGCACCGGTTTATTATGTGAGTTGTACTCAGTGTAAAGGATGTACATCAGTTTATTCTGTGAGTTGTACTCAGTGTAAAGGATGTGCACCGGTTTATTCTGTGAGTTGTACTCAGTGTAAAGGATGTGCACCGGTTTATTCTGTGAGTTGTACTCAGTGTAAAGGATGTGCACCGGTTTATTCTGTGAGTTGTACTCAGTGTAAAGGATGTGCACCGGTTTATTCTGTGAGTTGTATTCAGTGTAAAGGATGTGCACCGGTTTATTCTGTGAGTTGTACTCAGTGTAAAGGATGTGCACCGGTTTATTCTGTGAGTTGTACTCAGTGTAAAGGATGTGCACCGGTTTATTCTGTGAGTTGTATTCAGTGTAAAGGATGTGCACCGGTTTATTCTGTGAGTTGTACTCAGTGTAAAGGATGTGCACCGGTTTATTCTGTGAGTTGTATTCAGTGTAAAGGATGTGTATCAGTTTATTCTGTGAGTTGTACTTAGTGTAAAGGATGTGCACCGGTTTATTCTGTGAGTTGTATTCAGTGTAAAGGATGTGCACCGGTTTATTCTGTGAGTTGTATTCAGTGTAAAGGATGTGCACCGGTTTATTCTGTGAGTTGTATTCAGTGTAAAGGATGTGCACCGGTTTATTCTGTGAGTTGTATTCAGTGTAAAGGATGTGCACCGGTTTATTCTGTGAGTTGTATTCAGTGTAAAGGATGTGCATCAATTTATTCTGTGAGTTGTACTCAGTGTAAAGGATGTGCACCGGTTTATTCTGTGAGTTGTACTCAGTGTAAAGGATGTGCACCGGTTTATTCTGTGAGTTGTACTCAGTGTAAAGGATGTGCACCGGTTTATTCTGTGAGTTGTACTCAGTGTAAAGGATGTACATCAGTTTATTCTGTGAGTTGTACTCAGTGTAAAGGATGTGCACCGGTTTATTCTGTGAGTTGTACTCAGTGTAAAGGATGTGCACCGGTTTATTCTGTGAGTTGTATTCAGTGTAAAGGATGTGCACCGGTTTATTCTGTGAGTTGTACTCAGTGTAAAGGATGTGCATCAATTTATTCTGTGAGTTGTACTCAGTGTAAAGGATGTGCACCGGTTTATTCTGTGAGTTGTACTCAGTGTAAAGGATGTGCACCGGTTTATTCTGTGAGTTGTACTCAGTGTAAAGGATGTGCACCGGTTTATTCTGTGAGTTGTATTCAGTGTAAAGGATGTGCACCGGTTTATTCTGTGAGTTGTATTCAGTGTAAAGGATGTGCACCGGTTTATTCTGTGAGTTGTATTCAGTGTAAAGGATGTGCACCGGTTTATTCTGTGAGTTGTATTCAGTGTAAAGGATGTGCACCGGTTTATTCTGTGAGTTGTATTCAGTGTAAAGGATGTGTATCAGTTTATTCTGTGAGTTGTACTTAGTGTAAAGGATGTGCACCGGTTTATTCTGTGAGTTGTACTTAGTGTAAAGGATGTGTATCAGTTTATTCTGTGAGTTGTACTCAGTGTAAAGGATGTGCACCGGTTTATTCTGTGAGTTGTATTCAGTGTAAAGGATGTGCACCGGTTTATTCTGTGAGTTGTATTCAGTGTAAAGGATGTGCACCGGTTTATTCTGTGAGTTGTATTCAGTGTAAAGGATGTGCACCGGTTTATTCTGTGAGTTGTATTCAGTGTAAAGGATGTGCATCAATTTATTCTGT
The DNA here is from genome assembly GCF_027579735.1 of Bombina bombina. Lineage (NCBI taxonomy): Eukaryota > Metazoa > Chordata > Amphibia > Anura > Bombinatoridae > Bombina > Bombina bombina. Next base: position 255,029,969 of record NC_069507.1, read on the forward strand.
GAGTTGTACTCAGTGTAAAGGATGTGCACCGGTTTATTCTGTGAGTTGTACTCAGTGTAAAGGATGTGCACCGGTTTATTCTGTGAGTTGTACTCAGTGTAAAGGATGTGCACCGGTTTATTATGTGAGTTGTACTCAGTGTAAAGGATGTACATCAGTTTATTCTGTGAGTTGTACTCAGTGTAAAGGATGTGCACCGGTTTATTCTGTGAGTTGTACTCAGTGTAAAGGATGTGCACCGGTTTATTCTGTGAGTTGTACTCAGTGTAAAGGATGTGCACCGGTTTATTCTGTGAGTTGTACTCAGTGTAAAGGATGTGCATCAATTTATTCTGTGAGTTGTACTCAGTGTAAAGGATGTGCACCGGTTTATTCTGTGAGTTGTACTCAGTGTAAAGGATGTGCACCGGTTTATTCTGTGAGTTGTACTCAGTGTAAAGGATGTGCACCGGTTTATTCTGTGAGTTGTATTCAGTGTAAAGGATGTGCACCGGTTTATTCTGTGAGTTGTATTCAGTGTAAAGGATGTGCACCGGTTTATTCTGTGAGTTGTATTCAGTGTAAAGGATGTGCACCGGTTTATTCTGTGAGTTGTATTCAGTGTAAAGGATGTGCACCGGTTTATTCTGTGAGTTGTATTCAGTGTAAAGGATGTGTATCAGTTTATTCTGTGAGTTGTACTTAGTGTAAAGGATGTGCACCGGTTTATTCTGTGAGTTGTACTTAGTGTAAAGGATGTGTATCAGTTTATTCTGTGAGTTGTACTCAGTGTAAAGGATGTGCACCGGTTTATTATGTGAGTTGTACTCAGTGTAAAGGATGTACATCAGTTTATTCTGTGAGTTGTACTCAGTGTAAAGGATGTGCATCAATTTATTCTGTGAGTTGTACTCAGTGTAAAGGATGTGCACCGGTTTATTATGTGAGTTGTACTCAGTGTAAAGGATGTGCACCGGTTTATTCTGTGAGTTGTACTCAGTGTAAAGGATGTGCACCGGTTTATTATGTGAGTTGTACTCAGTGTAAAGGATGTACATCAGTTTATTCTGTGAGTTGTACTCAGTGTAAAGGATGTGCATCAATTTATTCTGTGAGTTGTACTCAGTGTAAAGGATGTGCACCGGTTTATTATGTGAGTTGTACTCAGTGTAAAGGATGTACATCAGTTTATTCTGTGAGTTGTACTCAGTGTAAAGGATGTGCACCGGTTTATTCTGTGAGTTGTACTCAGTGTAAAGGATGTGCACCGGTTTATTCTGTGAGTTGTACTCAGTGTAAAGGATGTGCACCGGTTTATTCTGTGAGTTGTACTCAGTGTAAAGGATGTGCATCAATTTATTCTGTGAGTTGTACTCAGTGTAAAGGATGTGCATCAATTTATTCTGTGAGTTGTACTCAGTGTAAAGGATGTGCACCGGTTTATTCTGTGAGTTGTACTCAGTGTAAAGGATGTGCACCGGTTTATTCTGTGAGTTGTATTCAGTGTAAAGGATGTGCACCGGTTTATTCTGTGAGTTGTACTCAGTGTAAAGGATGTGCACCGGTTTATTCTGTGAGTTGTATTCAGTGTAAAGGATGTGCACCGGTTTATTCTGTGAGTTGTACTCAGTGTAAAGGATGTGCACCGGTTTATTCTGTGAGTTGTAATCAGTGTAAAGGATGTGCACCGGTTTATTCTGTGAGTTGTACTCAGTGTAAAGGATGTGCACCGGTTTATTCTGTGAGTTGTATTCAGTGTAAAGGATGTGCACCGGTTTATTCTGTGAGTTGTATTCAGTGTAAAGGATGTGCACCGGTTTATTCTGTGAGTTGTACTCAGTGTAAAGGATGTGCATCAGTTTATTCTGTGAGTTGTATTCAGTGTAAAGGATGTGCACCGGTTTATTCTGTGAGTTGTACTCAGTGTAAAGGATGTGCACCGGTTTATTCTGTGAGTTGTATTCAGTGTAAAGGATGTGCACCGGTTTATTCTGTGAGTTGTACTCAGTGTAAAGGATGTGCACCGGTTTATTCTGTGAGTTGTACTCAGTGTAAAGGATGTGCACCGGTTTATTCTGTGAGTTGTACTCAGTGTAAAGGATGTGCACCGGTTTATTCTGTGAGTTGTATTTGCTTACTCACAATGCGCTGGAATTATTAAAAGCCATGAGAACCAGCATACAAAATGTTAATATGCATATAATGGATTATATCACTGTTTTAGAAATGTATAAATTACAGACAGAAAACAAACAAAAATATGTTTGGAGACCATAACTAGTGCAGAGAAGGGAGGGCATCAGCAGGTGCCAATGTGTGAGTGAGATCATGTGCTGGGCATAGTGTCCCTCTGCGGCATAAAGAATTCATTCTATTTGACTTATGTAGTAAAAATATAAATTCTGCCACTAGAGTTTTATTTTATATTTCTTATGTCAGCTTTTTCCAAACTAATTCAGGCATGGAACATTTTTGTAAGAGACATAAAAGTGTTGAATTAAATGTTTTATATATTATATCTAAACAATTCCCTTTTATTACTGTTTAACCCTTGCAGAGGTACTCATGTGCTGCTGCAAAGATAGGAACTGCTAGTAAAGCAATTTGAAGCCGGCATATGTACATATGTTCCAGTTACCTCTGTGACTGTGTATTATATGGGTTAAACACAGTGAGATAAGTGACCTCTTTAAAAATCACTTTCTTTTTTATACTGAAATGGTTTCAGAATCCTAATTGGAATCCCAGTCAGTTCTCAATAAAATCCTGATCACTTAAAGGGATATGGAACCCAAAAATGTTATTTTATGATTCAGACAGAGCATAACATTTAAAAAAGTTTCCAATTTACTTCTATTATCAAATTTGCCTTGTCCCATGATATTCTGTGTTGTAGAGATACCTAGGTAGCATCTGAAGCACTGCATGACAGGAAATAGTGCTGCCATATAGTGCTCTTGCAAATGCATAATATCTTGCAAAACTGCTGCCATAAAGTGCTCCAGAAATGGCCGGCTCCTAAGTGTACATCTCTGCTTTTAAACAAAAGATACCAAGAAAAGTTGTTAATAATTGCTGCTCTATCTGAATGATGAAAGAAAGATTTTGGGTTTCATATCCCTTTAACCATTTTGTTGCACACAAAGCCTAGTAATAAAACAAAACATATTTAGAAGACAAATTAGAAAACACAACTCTAAATATATTCATTTTTCCATAATCAGAGTCTACCACTAGGGGTCGGTTTATCATGGCCCGTATTGTGCCTAATGCATCTGTATCCGCGCGAGCCTTTAGACTCGCCGAAAAACAGGAGTTAAGAAGCAGCGGTCTTAAGACTCCTTAACTCATCCGCTACCTCTGAGGCAGCAAACAGCAATCAGCCCGATCAGATACTGCTTAGTCTGTTAAAGGGACACTAAAACATTTTTATATATGCATTAGAAACAAATCACTGCATAGCAAACAATCTGCTTACAAAATAAATTATATATAAACATTTCTGGATCAAGTGCAATCATTTAGAAAAACTTATCTAATGATTATCAACAAAAAGACACCTAACCTACTGAAAACCGAGTGTTGTTTTCTCTTATCCACTCTGCTGTGACCAGTTAGGTATAGATTTAAATGAGTTTCAGATCTAATTGAGCAGCACGTAGCAGGGTCAGGGATTTGAATCTCATGGAACACTCAGCAGTCTGTTAGGGGCAGTTGAGAACACTTTTCAGATTTAAATTACAATAAAAACAGGCAAAATAAGCCATGGAAGCACATAACAAAGCTGTTTCAAATTAAGGAAACTTTTTATAGAGAATTACAGTTACATTGCAGGTTGTGTCCTTTTAGCTCTGCAGGTGACCGTAAAATAGCATAATTTATGCAAGAACTTACCTGATAAATTAATTTATTTCATGGTGGCAAGAGTCCACAATCTTGTTACTGATGGAATATACATTCCTACCATGAGGAGGCATAGTTTCCCAAACTTCAAAAGCCAATAAATACCCTTCCCACCTCACTCATACCTCAGTTTAACGTTTAAGGAGTAAAAGCATAAAAAAGAGGAACAGGAAAAAAGATGTGCTTATTAAAAATAACCCAAAAATAAAGAAAAAATGGGTGACTCTCGCCACCATGAAATAAATTAATTTATCAGGTAAGTTCTTACATAAATTATGTTTTTTTTATATAGGTGGCGAGAGTCCACAAACTTTTTACTGATGGGATATAATACCCAAGATGTGGAAGTCCACGAGTAACAAAAATAAAGGGAGGGATAGAAATAAAAACAGCTATTTTCACTGAGAAACTAATTTAAAAAAAAAGTCTTTTTCAAAAAACCTTAAATCATAGGTACTAGAATCAAACTGAGACAGCTGCCTGAAGAACCTTTCTACCAAAATCTGCTTCGGAAGAAGCAAAAACATCAAAATGATAGAATTTAGGAAAGGTATGCAAGGAAGACCAAATGGCTGCTTTGTAGATTTGATCAACTGAAGCTTCATTCTTGAAAGCCCAAGATGTGGCAACTGATCTTGCAGAATGAGCTGTAATTCTCTGAGCCAGGGACTGGCCCTCCTCCAAATAAGCTTTGTGAATTAAGTTTTAACCAAGATGCTAATGAAATGGCAGAGGCTTTCTGACCTTTTTTAGAACCAGAAATAAGAACAAACAGACTAGGGGGCCGAATTATTAAGCTCTGGAAACAGCAGATATTCATAAACAGCAGTTATGAATATCTTTTCCGCCTGCTCTGAGGCTGCGGACATCAATCCGCCTGATCCTATATGATCAGCCTGATTGACACCCCCCGCAAATCTGCAGGGGTCGGCATTGCACAAGAAGTTCACAAGATCTGCTTGTGCAATGATAAATGCCTTCAGCTTATGCTGTCAGCATTTATCGATGTGCAGCGGACATGATACGCTACATCGTATCGTGTCCTCTTGCACTTTCATAAATCGGCCCCCATAAGTCTGTCTGAAATCTTTAGTAGCATCTACATAGTATTTTAAAGCTCTTACTACATCCAAAGAATGTAAAGATCTTTCAAGGTTATATTTATGATTAGGACACAAAGAAGGAACAATAATTTTCCTATTAATGTTGTTAAAATTCACAACTTAAGGTAAAAATTTTAAAGAAGTCTGCAAAATTGCTTTATCTTGATGGATTATCAGATAAGGAGACTCACAAGAGAGAGCAGACAATTCAGAGACTCCTCTAGCAGAAGAGATAGCAAAGAAAAATAACACTTTCCAAGAAAGTAGTTTAATGTCCAAAGAATGCATAGGCTCAAAAGGAGGAGCCTGTAGTATATTTAACACCAAATTTAGTCTCCAAGGAGAAGAAATAAATTTAAAAGGACAGTCAACACCAGAATTTTTGTTGTTTAAAAAGATAGATAATCCCTTTATTACCCATTCCCCAGTTTTGCAAAACCAACACTGTTATATTAATACACTTTTTATTTCTGTGACTAACTTGTATCTAAGCATCTTCTGACCACCCCTAATCACATGACTTTTAGTAATTATCTATTGACTTGCATTTTAGCCAATTAGTGCAGTGTCTGCCACTAGCCACGGGTGTGATCACAATGCTATCTATATGGCCTACATGAGCTTGCTCTCCCCTGCTGTGAAAAGTAAATAAAATAGAGGCAGTCTTCAAGGGCTTAGAAATTATCATATGCACCTTCCTAGGTTTGCTTTCAACTAGAATACCAAGAGAACAAAGCCAAATTATTGATAAAAGTAAATTGGAAAGTTGTTTGAAATGACATGCCATATTTGAAAAAAAAGTTTTTTTTGGACTTGACTGTCCCTTTAATGACCGGTTTAATACGAACCAAAGCCTGAAAAAAACTGTGGATATCAGGAAGATTAGCAATATTTCTGTGAAATAAAACAGAGCAGAGATTTGTCCTTTCAAAGTATTGGCAGGCAAACCTTTATCCAAACCATCCTGAAGATACTAAAGAATCCTAGGAATTCTAAAAGAATGCCAGGAATTATCATGAGAAGAGGACCATGAAATGTAAGTTTTTCCAAACATTATGGTCAAACTTCCCTGAAACAGCCTTGCAAGCCTTAATTATAGTGTTAATCACAGAGTCAGAGAAACCTCTATGACTGAGGACTAAACTCAAATCCCATGCCATTAAGTTTAGAGATTTGAGATCTGGATGGAAGAACGACCCTTGAGATAGAAGGTCTGACCTTAGAGGAAGAGGCCAAGGTGGGCAACTGGACATTCGGAAAAGGTCCACATACCAAATCCTGTGAGGCCACGCTGGGGCTATAAGAAACACATAAGATTGTTCCATTATGATCTTTGAGATCACTCTTTGAAGTAGAACCAGAGGGGGGGATTAAGCAGGCTGGTAAGATCAAGCTACTGCTAGAGCATCTAACATTTCAGCCTGAGGATCCCTGGACCTTGAGAGGTACCTGGGAAGTTTCTTGTTCAGGCGAGAGGCCATCAGATCTATTTCTGGAGGGCCCCACATCTGTACAATTCAATAGAATACATCTGGATGGAGAGACCACTCCCCCAGATGTAGAGATTGACGTCTGAGATAATCCGCTTCCCAGTTGTCTACACCTGGGATATGAATCGCAGTGATTAGACAAGAATTGGATTCTGCCCAAGAAAGTATTCAAGATACTTCTTTCATAGTTAGGGTCCCCCTTTGATGATTGACATATGCCACTGTTGTGATATTGTCCGATTGAAAACGAATGTAAGGTTCTCTCTTTAATAGAGGCCAAGCCTGAAGAGCTCTGAATAGAGCAAAGAGTTCCAGGATATTAATTGATAACCTCGCCTCTAGAGGGTTCCAAACTCCTTGTGATGTCAGAGAACCCTAGACAGCTCCCCAACCTGTAAGATTTGCATCTGTTGTGATTGCAGACCAGGTAGGACAAACAAAGGAGGCCCCTTGAATAATAAAGTGGTGGTTTAACCACCAGGTGAGAGAGTTGTGTGTTGGGATTTAAGAATATCAGTTGTGATACTCAAGTGTAATCCTTGCACTGTTAGCGCAACATGAAAACTTGTAGATGTCTCATATGAAAACAAGCAAAGGGGATCTGGTCTGATGCTGCAATCATGAGACCTAAAACTTCCATACACATGGCCACTGAAGGGAATGATAGGGACTGAAGGTTTAGACAAGCTAAAACCAATTTAATTTGTCTATTTTCTGTTAGGGATAGAGTCATGGACACTGGAATCAAGAAACTCTCTGGTAAATTGATCCTCCAACCATGTCTTCGAAAGAACATTTTGTTTGAGATTCTCCAAAATGAAAAGATTGAGCTAGTACCAAGGTATTGTCCAAATAAGGAAACACCGCAATACCCTGCTATCTGATTACAGATAGAAGGGCACCGAGAACCTTTGAGAATATTCTCCGAGCTGTTGCTAGGCAAAATAGAAGAGTGATAAATTAATGTTTGTCTTGAAAAGAGAATCTCAGAAATCGATAATGATCTGGGTGGATTGGGATGTGAGGGTAAGCATCCTGTAAGTCTATTGTAGACATAAAGTGACCTTGCTAAACAAAAGACAGAATAGTCCTTTTAGTCACCATCTTGAAAGTTGGGACTCTTAAAAATCAATTTAAAGTTTTCAAATCCAAAATTGAATGAAAAGATTTGAATAGAAACTCAACCCCTGTTGAGGAATTGGGACAATTACCCTTAAGAGTTCTAGATCTGAAACACATTTCAGAAATGCTTGGGCCTTTACTGGGTGTTTTGGAACATGGGTGAGAAAGAAATTTCCCATGGGAGGTCTTATTCTGAATCCAATTCAATACCCCTGAGAAATAATATTCTGAATCCACTGATTCTGGACAGTCTGCCCAAAATTCTTGAATCAGTTTTAGTCTGCCCCCCTCCAGAAGAACTGGATTGGGGGCTGCACCTTCATGCTGGCTAAGGGGCCGGATTTGGTTTCATATATGGTTTGGATTTATTTCAATTTGGAGATGGGCTCCAATTAGAGCCAGAGTCTTTAAGGGAGGGAACAGTTTTCTGTTCTCTATCCTGACGTAAGGAACAAAAACGATTGGTAGCTTTAAATGATCTCTTACATTTTATGTCTTGGGAAGAAAAACTCAATTTTCCCCAATAATAGTGGAGATAATAGAATCCAATTGAGAACCAAAAATATTTTTACCTTGAATAGAGAGAGACAGTAATCTAGTTTTAGACACCATGTCGGCATTCCAAGATTTTAGCCATAAAGCTCTTCTAGTTAGAATAGCTAAAGACATAGATTTTATGTTGATTTTCATAACATCAAGGATAGCATTGCAAAAAAAAGGATTTGCATGTTGAAGTAAAAGGATAATGTTAGATAATTCTGGGTCTGAAGACAATTGCTGAGCTAAACTGTCCAACCAAAAGGTAGAAGCAGCAACTTTAGCCATAGACATAACTAAGAATATAGCCATTATATAAATATGCCCTTCTAAGATGAAATTCAAGCTTCCTATCTAAAGGGTCTTTAAAAAAAGTGCTGTCTTCCATAGGAATGGTAGTACATTTAGCAAGAGTTGAAATAGCCCCATCAACCTTAGGGACTGATTCCCAAAGTTCCAAATTAGCAACAGGCAAAGGATACAATTTTTTAAACCTAGAAGAAGGGTTAAAAGAAGTACCAGGTTTAGATTATTCTTTAGCAATCATATTAGAGATATTGCCTGGAATAAGAAAAACTTCAGGTATAACAACAGTAGTCTTAAATACAGAATTTAAACAATTGCAAGATTTGTCACCAGGTGGTTTAGACTTCTCAATACCCAAAGTAAATAAAACTTCCTTTAAAAGAGAGCGAATATGTTCAATTTTAAATACAAAAGAAGATTTGTCAATTTCTGAATCAGAGGAACCCCCATCAGTAGAAGATATATCAGTATGCTGTCAGTCAGTACAAAATTCACTAGACTTAGTAAAACTTTGTAAATTCCTTTTACATTTATTTGAAAGCAGAAAAGCAGTCATAGCCTTCTTTAATTTCTGCAGGAATGTCTTTTGCATTAAACTGAGATGGGAAAAAACAGTGGATGCATTTGTACTCATAGAAATATTATCAGCATGTAAAACATTTTCAAAACAGGAGCCACATAATAGAGCTGAAGAATTCAGATAAGCTTTTTTACAACAAACACACTTAGCTTGGGTAGAAATATCTTTAGGCAGCTCAGTTCCTATGACAACGTCTGAGGCAGGTTCAGTTTGAGACATTGTGGGAAAAAATATACAAAAAATTAAAAATATCATTAGTTGCAAAATATGACATGCTCCTTAATACAGCAGTTTTCTAAGGAATGAGAAACAATGCTTATTAAAATTAAAAACGTTATAATCAAAACATCGTTAAGATGTAAAAACAAGCGTTGTATACAGCTCTCTAAAAATTATGAGAGCACTGAGTGATGTGGGAGCGGGTTTTAAAGCTAAACAAAAGGCGCGAAAATTTTAGCGCCAAAAAATGGTGCGGAATTCACTAGACTTAGGAATAATGACATAAATAGCGTCATCGCGTGCGTGATTTTGCACGTGAAATTGAAAAAAGCACCTCCGTGAATGCGGAGGTATCAAAGGCCTAAAGGTAAGCGTTAATTATAGTACAATAAATTTAGTTAAATTAGCCCCCAAACACTGAAACATTTCACAAACTGATGCCGTATCCATGACACGTAAGGAGAATTAAACAACCTGTCTCATGGACAATGTATATTGATATACACATTAATAACTTTACAAATAAAGTGCCTTCCACTTTTAAAAAAAATAAAAAAAAAAATACTTACCATAAGACACCCATCCACATATAGCAGACAGCCAAACCAGTACTGAAACATAGCAGCAGAGGTAATGGTACAACAGTATATAGCAGACAGCCAAACCAGTACTGAAACATATCAGCAGAGGTAATGGTACAAGAGTATATAGCAGACAGCTAAACCAGTACTGAAACATATCAGCAGAGGTAATGGTACAAGAGTATATAGCAGACAGCCAAACCAGTACTCAAACATATCAGCAGAGGTAATGGTACAAGAGTATATAGCAGACAGCCAAACCAGTACTGAAACATAGCAGCAGAGGTAATGGTACAAGAGTATATAGCAGACAGCCAAACCAGTAAAGAAACATATCAGCAGAGGTAATGGTACAAGAGTATATAGCAGACAGCTAAACCAGTACTGAAACATATCAGCAGAGGTAATGGTACAAGAGTATATAGCAGACAGCTAAACCAGTACTGAAACATATCAGCAGAGGTAATGGTACAAGAGTATATAGCAGACAGCTAAACCAGTACTGAAACATATCAGCAGAGGTAATGGTAGAGGAGTATATAGCAGACAGCCAAACCAGTACTGAAACATATCAGCAGAGGTAATGGTACAAGAGTATATAGCAGACAGCTAAACCAGTACTGAAACATATCAGCAGAGGTAATGGTACAAGAGTATATAGCAGACAGCTAAACCAGTACTGAAACATATCAGCAGAGGTAATGGTACAAGAGTATATAGCAGACAGCCAAACCAGTACTGAAACATAGCAGCAGAGGTAATGGTACAAGAGTATATAGCAGACAGCCAAACCAGTACTGAAACATATCAGCAGAGGTAATGGTACAAGAGTATATAGCAGACAGCCAAACCAGTACTGAAACATATCAGCAGAGGTAATGGTACAAGAGTATATAGCAGACAGCCAAACCAGTACTGAAACATAGCAGCAGAGGTAATGGTACAAGAGTATATAGCAGACAGCCAAACCAGTACTGAAACATAGCAGCAGAGGTAATGGTACAAGAGTATATAGCAGACAGCCAAACCAGTACTGAAACATATCAGCAGAGGTAATGGTACAAGAGTATATAGCAGACAGCCAAACCAGTACTGAAACATATCAGCAGAGGTAATGGTACAAGAGTATATAGCAGACAGCCAAACCAGTACTGAAACATAGCAGCAGAGGTAATGGTACAAGAGTATATAGCAGACAGCCAAACCAGTACTGAAACATAGCAGCAGAGGTAATGGTACAAGAGTATATAGCAGACAGCCAAACCAGTACTGAAACATAGCAGCAGAGGTAATGGTACAAGAGTATATAGCAGACAGCTAAACCAGTACTGAAACATATCAGCAGAGGTAATGGTACAAGAGTATATAGCAGACAGCTAAACCAGTACTGAAACATATCAGCAGAGGTAATGGTACAAGAGTATATAGCAGACAGCTAAACCAGTACTGAAACATATCAGCAGTGGTAATGGTACAAGAGTATATAGCAGACAGCTAAACCAGTACTGAAACATATCAGCAGAGGTAATGGTACAAGAGTATATAGCAGACAGCTAAACCAGTACTGAAACATATCAGCAGAGGTAATGGTACAAGAGTATATAGCAGACAGCTAAACCAGTACTGAAACATATCAGCAGAGGTAATGGTACAAGAGTATATAGCAGACAGCTAAACCAGTACTGAAACATATCAGCAGAGGTAATGGTACAAGAGTATATAGCAGACAGCTAAACCAGCACTGAAACATATCAGCAGAGGTAATGGTACAAGAGTATATAGCAGACAGCTAAACCAGTACTGAAACATATCAGCAGAGGTAATGGTACAAGAGTATATAGCAGACAGCTAAACCAGTACTGAAGCATATCAGCAGAGGTAATGGTACATGAGTATATAGCAGACAGCTAAACCAGTACTGAAACATATCAGCAGATGTAATGGTACAAGAGTATATAGCAGACAGATAAACCAGTACTGAAACATAGCAGCAGAGGTAATGGTACAAGAGTATATAGCAGACAGCTAAACCAGTACTGAAACATATCAGCAGATGTAATGGTACAAGAGTATATAGCAGACAGCTAAACCAGTACTGAAACATATCAGCAGATGTAATGGTACAAGAGTATATAGCAGACAGCTAAACCAGTACTGAAACATATCAGCAGAGGTAATGGTACACGAGTATATAGCAGACAGCTAAACCAGTACTGAAACATATCAGCAGAGGTAATGGTACACGAGTATATAGCAGACAGCTAAACCAGTACTGAAACGTATCAGCAGAGGTAATGGTACAAGAGTATATAGCAGACAGCTAAACCAGTACTGAAACGTATCAGCAGAGGTAATGGTACAAGAGTATATAGCAGACAGCCAAACCAGTACTGAAACATAGCAGCAGAGGTAATGGTACAAGAGTATATAGCAGACAGCCAAACCAGTACTGAAACATATCAGCAGAGGTAATGGTACAAGAGTATATAGCAGACAGCCAAACCAGTACTGAAACATATCAGCAGAGGTAATGGTACAAGAGTATATAGCAGACAGCCAAACCAGTACTGAAACATAGCAGCAGAGGTAATGGTACAAGAGTATATAGCAGACAGCCAAACCAGTACTGAAACATAGCAGCAGAGGTAATGGTACAAGAGTATATAGCAGACAGCCAAACCAGTACTGAAACATAGCAGCAGAGGTAATGGTACAAGAGTATATAGCAGACAGCTAAACCAGTACTGAAACATATCAGCAGAGGTAATGGTACAAGAGTATATAGCAGACAGCTAAACCAGTACTGAAACATATCAGCAGAGGTAATGGTACAAGAGTATATAGCAGACAGCTAAACCAGTACTGAAACATATCAGCAGAGGTAATGGTACAAGAGTATATAGCAGACAGCTAAACCAGTACTGAAACATATCAGCAGAGGTAATGGTACAAGAGTATATAGCAGACAGCTAAACCAGTACTGAAACATATCAGCAGAGGTAATGGTACAAGAGTATATAGCAGACAGCTAAACCAGTACTGAAACATATCAGCAGAGGTAATGGTACAAGAGTATATAGCAGACAGCTAAACCAGTACTGAAACATATCAGCAGAGGTAATGGTACAAGAGTATATAGCAGACAGCTAAACCAGCACTGAAACATATCAGCAGAGGTAATGGTACAAGAGTATATAGCAGACAGCTAAACCAGTACTGAAACATATCAGCAGAGGTAATGGTACAAGAGTATATAGCAGACAGCTAAACCAGTACTGAAGCATATCAGCAGAGGTAATGGTACATGAGTATATAGCAGACAGCTAAACCAGTACTGAAACATATCAGCAGATGTAATGGTACAAGAGTATATAGCAGACAGATAAACCAGTACTGAAACATAGCAGCAGAGGTAATGGTACAAGAGTATATAACAGACAGCTAAACCAGTACTGAAACATATCAGCAGATGTAATGGTACAAGAGTATATAGCAGACAGCTAAACCAGTACTGAAACATATCAGCAGATGTAATGGTACAAGAGTATATAGCAGACAGCTAAACCAGTACTGAAACATATCAGCAGAGGTAATGGTACACGAGTATATAGCAGACAGCTAAACCAGTACTGAAACATATCAGCAGAGGTAATGGTACACGAGTATATAGCAGACAGCTAAACCAGTACTGAAACGTATCAGCAGAGGTAATGGTACAAGAGTATATAGCAGACAGCTAAACCAGTACTGAAACGTATCAGCAGAGGTAATGGTACAAGAGTATATAGCAGACAGCTAAACCAGTACTGAAACATATCAGCAGAGGTAATGGTACAAGAGTATATAGCAGACAGCTAAACCAGTACTGAAACTCATCAGCAGAGGTAATGGTACAGGAGTATATAGCAGACAGCTAAACCAGTACTGAAACATATCAGCAGAGGTAATGGTACAAGAGTATATAGCAGACAGCTAAACCAGTACTGAAACATATCAGCAGAGGTAATGGTACAAGAGTATATAGCAGACAGCTAAAGCAGTACTGAAACATATCAGCAGAGGTAATCGTACAAGAGTATATAGCAGACAGCTAAACCAGTACTGAAACATATCAGCAGAGGTAATGGTACAAGAGTATATAGCAGACAACTAAACCAGTACTGAAACATATCAGCAGAGGTAATGGTACAAGAGTATATAGCAGACAGCTAAACCAGTACTGAAACGTATCAGCAGAGGTAATGGTACAAGAGTATATAGCAGACAACTAAACCAGTACTGAAACATATCAGCAGAGGTAATGGTACAAGAGTATATAGCAGACAGCTAAACCAGTACTGAAACGTATCAGCAGAGGTAATGGTACAAGAGTATATAGCAGACAGCCAAACCAGTACTGAAACATAGCAGCAGAGGTAATGGTACAAGAGTATATAGCAGACAGCCAAACCAGTACTGAAACATAGCAGCAGAGGTAATGGTACAAGAGTATATAGCAGACAGCCAAACCAGTACTGAAACATAGCAGCAGAGGTAATGGTACAAGAGTATATAGCAGACAGCTAAACCAGTACTGAAACATATCAGCAGAGGTAATGGTACAAGAGTATATAGCAGACAGCTAAACCAGTACTGAAACATATCAGCAGAGGTAATGGTACAAGAGTATATAGCAGACAGCTAAACCAGTACTGAAACATATCAGCAGAGGTAATGGTACAAGAGTATATAGCAGACAGCTAAACCAGTACTGACACATATCAGCAGAGGTAATGGTACAAGAGTATATAGCAGACAGCTAAACCAGTACTGAAACATATCAGCAGAGGTAATGGTACAAGAGTATATAGCAGACAGCTAAACCAGTACTGAAACATATCAGCAGAGGTAATGGTACAAGAGTATATAGCAGACAGCTAAACCAGTACTGAAACATATCAGCAGAGGTAATGGTACAAGAGTATATAGCAGACAGCTAAACCAGCACTGAAACATATCAGCAGAGGTAATGGTACAAGAGTATATAGCAGACAGCTAAACCAGTACTGAAACATATCAGCAGAGGTAATGGTACAAGAGTATATAGCAGACAGCTAAACCAGTACTGAAGCATATCAGCAGAGGTAATGGTACATGAGTATATAGCAGACAGCTAAACCAGTACTGAAACATATCAGCAGATGTAATGGTACAAGAGTATATAGCAGACAGATAAACCAGTACTGAAACATAGCAGCAGAGGTAATGGTACAAGAGTATATAACAGACAGCTAAACCAGTACTGAAACATATCAGCAGATGTAATGGTACAAGAGTATATAGCAGACAGCTAAACCAGTACTGAAACATATCAGCAGATGTAATGGTACAAGAGTATATAGCAGACAGCTAAACCAGTACTGAAACATATCAGCAGAGGTAATGGTACACGAGTATATAGCAGACAGCTAAACCAGTACTGAAACATATCAGCAGAGGTAATGGTACACGAGTATATAGCAGACAGCTAAACCAGTACTGAAACGTATCAGCAGAGGTAATGGTACAAGAGTATATAGCAGACAGCTAAACCAGTACTGAAACGTATCAGCAGAGGTAATGGTACAAGAGTATATAGCAGACAGCTAAACCAGTACTGAAACATATCAGCAGAGGTAATGGTACAAGAGTATATAGCAGACAGCTAAACCAGTACTGAAACGTATCAGCAGAGGTAATGGTACAAGAGTATATAGCAGACAGCTAAACCAGTACTGAAACTCATCAGCAGAGGTAATGGTACAGGAGTATATAGCAGACAGCTAAACCAGTACTGAAACATATCAGCAGAGGTAATGGTACAAGAGTATATAGCAGACAGCTAAACCAGTACTGAAACATATCAGCAGAGGTAATGGTACAAGAGTATATAGCAGACAGCTAAAGCAGTACTGAAACATATCAGCAGAGGTAATCGTACAAGAGTATATAGCAGACAGCTAAACCAGTACTGAAACATATCAGCAGAGGTAATGGTACAAGAGTATATAGCAGACAACTAAACCAGTACTGAAACATATCAGCAGAGGTAATGGTACAAGAGTATATAGCAGACAGCTAAACCAGTACTGAAACGTATCAGCAGAGGTAATGGTACAAGAGTATATAGCAGACAACTAAACCAGTACTGAAACATATCAGCAGAGGTAATGGTACAAGAGTATATAGCAGACAGCTAAACCAGTACTGAAACGTATCAGCAGAGGTAATGGTACAAGAGTATATAGCAGACAGCTAAACCAGTACTGAAACATATCAGCAGAGGTAATGGTACAAGAGTATATAGCAGACAGCTAAACCAGTACTGAAACGTATCAGCAGAGGTAATGGTACAAGAGTATATAGCAGACAGCTAAAGCAGTACTGAAACATATCAGCAGAGGTAATCGTACAAGAGTATATAGCAGACAGCTAAACCAGTACTGAAACATATCAGCAGAGGTAATGGTACAAGAGTATATAGCAGACAGCTAAACCAGTACTGAAACATATCAGCAGAGGTAATGGTACAAGAGTATATAGCAGACAGCTAAACCAGTACTGAAACATATCAGCAGAGGTAATGGTACAAGAGTATATAGCAGACAGGTAAACCAGTACTGAAACACATCAGCAGAGGTAATGGTACAAGAGTATATAGCAGACAGCTAAACCAGTACTGAAACATATCAGCAGAGGTAATGGTACAAGAGTATATAGCAGACAGCTAAACCAGTACTGAAACATATCAGCAGAGGTAATGGTACAAGAGTATATAGCAGACAGCTAAACCAGTAGTGAAACATATCAGCAGAGGTAATGGTACAAGAGTATATAGCAGACAGCTAAACCAGTACTGAAACGTATCAGCAGAGGTAATGGTACAAGAGTATATAGCAGACAGCTAAACCAGTACTGAAACATAGCAGCAGAGGTAATGGTACAAGAGTATATAGCAGCAGAGGTAATGGTACAAGAGTATATAGCAGCAGAGGTAATGGTACAAGAGTATATAGCAGACAGCTAAACCAGTACTGAAACATATCAGCAGAGGTAATGGTACAAGAGTATATAGCAGACAGCTAAACCAGTAGTGAAACATATCAGCAGAGGTAATGGTACAAGAGTATATAGCAGACAGCTAAACCAGTAGTGAAACATATCAGCAGAGGTAATGGTACAAGAGTATATAGCAGACAGCTAAACCAGTAGTGAAACATATCAGCAGAGGTAATGGTACAAGAGTATATAGCAGACAGCTAAACCAGTAGTGAAACATATCAGCAGAGGTAATGGTACAAGAGTATATAGCAGACAGCTAAACCAGTACTGAAACATATCAGCAGAGGTAATGGTACAAGAGTATATAGCAGACAGCTAAACCAGTACTGAAACATATCAGCAGAGGTAATGGTACAAGAGTATATAGCAGACAGCTAAACCAGTACTGAAACATATCAGCAGAGGTAATGGTACAAGAGTATATAGCAGACAGCTAAACCAGTAGTGAAACATATCAGCAGAGGTAAAGGTACAAGAGTATATAGCAGACAGCTAAACCAGTACTGAAACATATCAGCAGAGGTAATGGTACAAGAGTATATAGCAGACAGCTAAACCAGTACTGAAACGTATCAGCAGAGGTAATGGTACAAGAGTATATAGCAGAAAGCTAAACCAGTACTGAAACGTATCAGCAGAGGTAATGGTACAAGAGTATATAGCAGACAGCTAAACTGGTACTGAAACATATCAGCAGAGGTAATGGTACAAGAGTATATAGCAGACAGCTAAACCAGTACTGAAACATATCAGCAGAGGTAATGGTAGAGGAGTATATAGCAGACAGCCAAACCAGTACTGAAACATATCAGCAGAGGTAATGGTACAAGAGTATATAGCAGACAGCTAAACCGTACTGAAACGTATCAGCAGAGGTAATGGTACAAGAGTATATAGCAGACAGCTAAACCAGTACTGAAACATATCAGCAGAGGTAATGGTACAAGAGTATATAGCAGACAGCTAAACCGGTACTGAAACGTATCAGCAGAGGTAATGGTACAAGAGTATATAACAGACAGCTAAACCAGTACTGAAACATATCAGCAGAGGTAATGGTACAAGAGTATATAGCAGACAGCTAAACCAGTAATGTAACATATCAGAAGAGGTAATGGTACAAGAGTATATAGGAGACAGTTAAACCAGTACTGAAACATATCAGCAGAGGTAATGGTACAAGAGTATATAGCAGACAGCTAAATCAGTACTGAAACGTATCAGCAGAGGTAATGGTAGAGGAGTATATAGCAGACAGCTAAACCAGTAATGTAACATATCAGCAGAGGTAATGGTACAAGAGTATATAGCAGACAGCTAAACCAGTACTGAAACAGATCAGCAGAGGTAATGGTACAAGAGTATATAGCAGACAGCTAAACCAGTACTGAAACGTATCAGCAGAGGTAATGGTACAAGAGTATATAGCAGACAGCTAAACCAGTACTGAAACGTATCAGCAGAGGTAATGGTACAAGAGTATATAGCAGACAGCTAAACCAGTACTGAAACATATCAGCAGAGGTAATGGTACAAGAGTATATAGCAGACAGCTAAACCAGTACTAAAACATATCCGCAGAGGTAATGGTACAAGAGTATATAGCAGACAGCTAAACCAGTACTGAAACATATCAGCAGAGGTAATGGTACAAGAGTATATAGCAGACAGCTAAACCAGTACTGAAACATATCAGCAGAGGTAATGGTACAAGAGTATATAGCAGACAGCTAAACCAGTACTGAAACATATCAGCAGAGGTAATGGTACAAGAGTATATAGCAGACAGCTAAACCAATACTGAAACATATCAGCAGAGGTAATGGTACACGAGTATATAGCACACGGCTAAACCAGTACTGAAACATATCAGCAGAGGTAATGGTACAAGAGTATATAGCAGACAGCTAAACCAGCACTGAAACATATCAGCAGAGGTAATGGTACAAGAGTATATAGCAGACAGCTAAACCAGTACTGAAACATATCAGCAGAGGTAATGGTACACGAGTATATAGCAGACAGCTAAACCAGTACTGAAACATATCAGCAGAGGTAATGGTACACGAGTATATAGCAGACACCTAAACTAGTACTGAAACGTATCAGCAGAGGTAATGGTACACGAGTATATAGCAGACAGCTAAACCAGTACTGAAACGTATCAGCAGAGGTAATGGTACAAGAGTATATAGCAGACAGCTAAACCAGTACTGAAACATATCAGCAGAGGTAATGGTACAAGAGTATATAGCAGACAGCTAAACCAGTACTGAAACGTATCAGCAGAGGTAATGGTACAAGAGTATATAGCAGACAGCTAAACCAGTACTGAAACTCATCAGCAGAGGTAATGGTACAGGAGTATATAGCAGACAGCTAAACCAGCACTGAAACATATCAGCAGAGGTAATGGTACACAAGTATATAGCAGACAGCTAAACCAGTACTGAAACATATCAGCAGAGGTAATGGTACAAGAGTATATAGCAGACAGCTAAACCAGTACTGAAACGTATCAGCAGAGGTAATGGTACAAGAGTATATAGCAGACAACTAAACCAGTACTGAAACATATCAGCAGAGATAATGGTACAAGAGTATATAGCAGACAGCTAAACCAGTACTGAAACGTATCAGCAGAGGTAATGGTACAAGAGTATATAGCAGACAACTAAACCAGTACTGAAACATATCAGCAGAGGTAATGGTACAAGAGTATATAGCAGACAGCTAAACCAGTACTGAAACGTATCAGCAGAGGTAATGGTACAAGAGTATATAGCAGACAGCTAAACCAGTACTGAAACATATCAGCAGAGGTAATGGTACAAGAGTATATAGCAGACAGCTAAACCAGTACTGAAACGTATCAGCAGAGGTAATGGTACAAGAGTATATAGCAGACAGCTAAAGCAGTACTGAAACATATCAGCAGAGGTAATCGTACAAGAGTATATAGCAGACAGCTAAACCAGTACTGAAACATATCAGCAGAGGTAATGGTACAAGAGTATATAGCAGACAGCTAAACCAGTACTGAAACATATCAGCAGAGGTAATGGTACAAGAGTATATAGCAGACAGCTAAACCAGTACTGAAACATATCAGCAGAGGTAATGGTACAAGAGTATATAGCAGACAGGTAAACCAGTACTGAAACACATCAGCAGAGGTAATGGTACAAGAGTATATAGCAGACAGCTAAACCAGTACTGAAACATATCAGCAGAGGTAATGGTACAAGAGTATATAGCAGACAGCTAAACCAGTACTGAAACATATCAGCAGAGGTAATGGTACAAGAGTATATAGCAGACAGCTAAACCAGTAGTGAAACATATCAGCAGAGGTAATGGTACAAGAGTATATAGCAGACAGCTAAACCAGTACTGAAACGTATCAGCAGAGGTAATGGTACAAGAGTATATAGCAGACAGCTAAACCAGTACTGAAACATAGCAGCAGAGGTAATGGTACAAGAGTATATAGCAGCAGAGGTAATGGTACAAGAGTATATAGCAGACAGCTAAACCAGTACTGAAACATATCAGCAGAGGTAATGGTACAAGAGTATATAGCAGACAGCTAAACCAGTAGTGAAACATATCAGCAGAGGTAATGGTACAAGAGTATATAGCAGACAGCTAAACCAGTAGTGAAACATATCAGCAGAGGTAATGGTACAAGAGTATATAGCAGACAGCTAAACCAGTAGTGAAACATATCAGCAGAGGTAATGGTACAAGAGTATATAGCAGACAGCTAAACCAGTAGTGAAACATATCAGCAGAGGTAATGGTACAAGAGTATATAGCAGACAGCTAAACCAGTACTGAAACATATCAGCAGAGGTAATGGTACAAGAGTATATAGCAGACAGCTAAACCAGTACTGAAACATATCAGCAGAGGTAATGGTACAAGAGTATATAGCAGACAGCTAAACCAGTACTGAAACATATCAGCAGAGGTAATGGTACAAGAGTATATAGCAGACAGCTAAACCAGTAGTGAAACATATCAGCAGAGGTAATGGTACAAGAGTATATAGCAGACAGCTAAACCAGTACTGAAACATATCAGCAGAGGTAATGGTACAAGAGTATATAGCAGACAGCTAAACCAGTACTGAAACGTATCAGCAGAGGTAATGGTACAAGAGTATATAGCAGACAGCTAAACCAGTACTGAAACGTATCAGCAGAGGTAATGGTACAAGAGTATATAGCAGACAGCTAAACCGGTACTGAAACATATCAGCAGAGGTAATGGTACAAGAGTATATAGCAGACAGCTAAACCAGTACTGAAACATATCAGCAGAGGTAATGGTAGAGGAGTATATAGCAGACAGCCAAACCAGTACTGAAACATATCAGCAGAGGTAATGGTACAAGAGTATATAGCAGACAGCTAAACCAGTACTGAAACGTATCAGCAGAGGTAATGGTAGAGGAGTATATAGCAGACAGCTAAACCAGTACTGAAATATATCAGCAGAGGTAATGGTACAAGAGTATATAGCAGACAGCTAAACCAGTACTGAAACATATCAGCAGAGGTAATGGTACAAGAGTATATAGCAGACAGCTAAACCAGCACTGAAACATATCAGCAGAGGTAATGGTACAAGAGTATATAGCAGACAGCTAAACCAGTAGTGAAACATATCAGCAGAGGTAATGGTACAAGAGTATATAGCAGACAGCTAAACCAGCACTGAAACATATCAGCAGAGGTAATGGTACAAGAGTATATAGCAGACAGCTAAACCAGTACTGAAACATATCAGCAGAGGTAATGGTACAAGAGTATATAGCAGACAGCTAAACCAGTACTGAAACGTATCAGCAGAGGTAATGGTATAGGAGTATATAGCAGACAGCTAAACCAGTACTGAAACATATCAGCAGAGGTAATGGTAGAGGAGTATATAGCAGACAGCTAAACCAGTAGTGAAACATATCAGCAGAGGTAATGGTACAAGAGTATATAGCAGACAGCTAAACCAGTAGTGAAACATATCAGCAGAGGTAATGGTACAAGAGTATATAGCAGACAGCTAAACCAGTAGTGAAACATATCAGCAGAGGTAATGGTACAAGAGTATATAGCAGACAGCTAAACCAGTACTGAAACATATCAGCAGAGGTAATGGTACAAGAGTATATAGCAGACAGCTAAACCAGTACTGAAACATATCAGCAGAGGTAATGGTACAAGAGTATATAGCAGACAGCTAAACCAGTACTGAAACATATCAGCAGAGGTAATGGTACAAGAGTATATAGCAGACAGCTAAACCAGTAGTGAAACATATCAGCAGAGGTAATGGTACAAGAGTATATAGCAGACAGCTAAACCAGTACTGAAACATATCAGCAGAGGTAATGGTACAAGAGTATATAGCAGACAGCTAAACCAGTACTGAAACGTATCAGCAGAGGTAATGGTACAAGAGTATATAGCAGACAGCTAAACCAGTACTGAAACGTATCAGCAGAGGTAATGGTACAAGAGTATATAGCAGACAGCTAAACCGGTACTGAAACATATCAGCAGAGGTAATGGTACAAGAGTATATAGCAGACAGCTAAACCAGTACTGAAACATATCAGCAGAGGTAATGGTAGAGGAGTATATAGCAGACAGCCAAACCAGTACTGAAACATATCAGCAGAGGTAATGGTACAAGAGTATATAGCAGACAGCTAAACCAGTACTGAAACGTATCAGCAGAGGTAATGGTACAAGAGTATATAGCAGACAGCTAAACCAGTACTGAAACGTATCAGCAGAGGTAATGGTACAAGAGTATATAGCAGACAGCTAAACCAGTACTGAAACATATCAGCAGAGGTAATGGTACAAGAGTATATAGCAGACAGCTAAACCGGTACTGAAACGTATCAGCAGAGGTAATGGTACAAGAGTATATAACAGACAGCTAAACCAGTACTGAAACATATCAGCAGAGGTAATGGTACAAGAGTATATAGCAGACAGCTAAACCAGTAATGTAACATATCAGAAGAGGTAATGGTACAAGAGTATATAGCAGACAGTTAAACCAGTACTGAAACATATCAGCAGAGGTAATGGTACAAGAGTATATAGCAGACAGCTAAATCAGTACTGAAACGTATCAGCAGAGGTAATGGTAGAGGAGTATATAGCAGACAGCTAAACCAGTAATGTAACATATCAGCAGAGGTAATGGTACAAGAGTATATAGCAGACAGCTAAACCAGTACTGAAACAGATCAGCAGAGGTAATGGTACAAGAGTATATAGCAGACAGCTAAACCAGTACTGAAACGTATCAGCAGAGGTAATGGTACAAGAGTATATAGCAGACAGCTAAACCAGTACTGAAACGTATCAGCAGAGGTAATGGTACAAGAGTATATAGCAGACAGCTAAACCAGTACTGAAACATATCAGCAGAGGTAATGGTACAAGAGTATATAGCAGACAGCTAAACCAGTACTGAAACATATCAGCAGAGGTAATGGTACAAGAGTATATAGCAGACAGCTAAACCAGTACTGAAACATATCAGCAGAGGTAATGGTACAAGAGTATATAGCAGACAGCTAAACCAGTACTGAAACATATCAGCAGAGGTAATGGTACAAGAGTATATAGCAGACAGCTAAACCAGTACTGAAACATATCAGCAGAGGTAATGGTACAAGAGTATATAGCAGACAGCTAAACCAATACTGAAACATATCAGCAGAGGTAATGGTACACGAGTATATAGCACACGGCTAAACCAGTACTGAAACATATCAGCAGAGGTAATGGTACAAGAGTATATAGCAGACAGCTAAACCAGCACTGAAACATATCAGCAGAGGTAATGGTACAAGAGTATATAGCAGACAGCTAAACCAGTACTGAAACATATCAGCAGAGGTAATGGTACACGAGTATATAGCAGACAGCTAAACCAGTACTGAAACATATCAGCAGAGGTAATGGTACACGAGTATATAGCAGACAGCTAAACCAGTACTGAAACGTATCAGCAGAGGTAATGGTACACGAGTATATAGCAGACAGCTAAACCAGTACTGAAACGTATCAGCAGAGGTAATGGTACAAGAGTATATAGCAGACAGCTAAACCAGTACTGAAACATATCAGCAGAGGTAATGGTACAAGAGTATATAGCAGACAGCTAAACCAGCACTGAAACGTATCAGCAGAGGTAATGGTACAAGAGTATATAGCAGACAGCTAAACCAGTACTGAAACTC
The DNA here is from genome assembly GCF_027579735.1 of Bombina bombina. Classification (NCBI taxonomy): domain Eukaryota; kingdom Metazoa; phylum Chordata; class Amphibia; order Anura; family Bombinatoridae; genus Bombina; species Bombina bombina. The sequence goes on from NC_069507.1 coordinate 255,054,136, forward strand.
ATCAGCAGAGGTAATGGTACAGGAGTATATAGCAGACAGCTAAACCAGCACTGAAACATATCAGCAGAGGTAATGGTACACAAGTATATAGCAGACAGCTAAACCAGTACTGAAACATATCAGCAGAGGTAATGGTACAAGAGTATATAGCAGACAGCTAAACCAGTACTGAAACATATCAGCAGAGGTAATGGTACAAGAGTATATAGCAGACAGCTAAAGCAGTACTGAAACATATCAGCAGAGGTAATCGTACAAGAGTATATAGCAGACAGCTAAACCAGTACTGAAACATATCAGCAGAGGTAATGGTACAAGAGTATATAGCAGACAGCTAAACCAGTACTGAAACATATCAGCAGAGGTAATGGTACAAGAGTATATAGCAGACAGCTAAACCAGTACTGAAACATATCAGCAGAGGTAATGGTACAAGAGTATATAGCAGACAGCTAAATCAGTACTGAAACATATCAACAGAGGTAATGGTAGAGGAGTATATAGCAGACAGCTAAACCAGTACTGAAACGTATCAGCAGAGGTAATGGTACAAGAGTATATAGCAGACAGCTAAACCAGTACTGAAACATATCAGCAGAGGTAATGGTACAAGAGTATATAGCAGACAGCTAAACCAGTACTGAAACATATCAGCAGAGGTAATGGTACAAGAGTATATAGCAGACAACTAAACCAGTACTGAAACATATCAGCAGAGGTAATGGTAGAGGAGTATATAGCAGACAGCCAAACCAGTACTGAAACGTATCAGCAGAGGTAATGGTACAAGAGTATATAGCAGACAGCTAAACCAGTACTGAAACATATCAGCAGAGGTAATGGTAGAGGAGTATATAGCAGACAGCCAAACCAGTACTGAAACGTATCAGCAGAGGTAATGGTACAAGAGTATATAGCAGACAGCTAAACCAGTACTGAAACATATCAGCAGAGGTAATGGTACAAGAGTATATAGCAGACAGCTAAACCAGTACTGAAACATATCAGCAGAGGTAATGGTACAAGAGTATATAGCAGACAACTAAACCAGTACTGAAACATATCAGCAGAGGTAATGGTAGAGGAGTATATAGCAGACAGCCAAACCAGTACTGAAACGTATCAGCAGAGGTAATGGTACAAGAGTATATAGCAGACAGCTAAACCAGTACTGAAACATATCAGCAGAGGTAATGGTACAAGAGTATATAGCAGACAGCTAAACCAGTACTGAAACATATCAGCAGAGGTAATGGTACACGAGTATATAGCAGACAGCTAAACCAGTACTGAAACATATCAGCAGAGGTAATGGTACAAGAGTATATAGCAGACAGCTAAACTAGTACTGAAACATATCAGCAGAGGTAATGGTACAAGAGTATATAGCAGACAGCTAAACCAGTACTGAAACGTATCAGCAGAGGTAATGGTACAAGAGTATATAGCAGACAGCTAAACCAGTACTGAAACATAGCAGCAGAGGTAATGGTACAAGAGTATATAGCAGACAGCTAAACCAGTACTGAAACATAGCAGCAGAGGTAATGGTACAAGAGTATATAGCAGACAGCTAAACCAGTACTGAAACTTATCAGCAGAGGTAATGGTACAAGAGTATATAGCAGACAGCTAAACCAGTACTGAAACGTATCAGAAGAGGTAATGGTACAAGAGTATATAGCAGACAGCTAAACCAGTACTGAAACATATAACCCGAGGTAATGGTACAAGAGTTTATAGCAGACAGCTAAACCAGTACTGAAACATATCAGCAGAGGTAATGGTACAAGAGTATATAGCAGACAGCTAAACCAGTACTGAAAAATATCAGCAGAGGTAATGGTACACGAGTATATAGCAGACAGCTAAACCAGTACTGAAACATATCAGCAGAGGTAATGGTAGAGGAGTATATAGCAGACAGCTAAACCAGTACTGAAACATATCAGCAGAGGTAATGGTACAAGAGTATATAGCAGACAGCCAAACCAGTACTGAAACATATCAGCAGAGGTAATGGTACAAGAGTATATAGCAGACAGCTAAACCAGTACTGAAACATAGCAGCAGAGGTAATGGTACAAGAGTATATAGCAGACAGCTAAACCAGTACTGAAACATATCAGCAGAGGTAATGGTACAAGAGTATATAGCAGACAGCTAAACCAGTACTGAAACATATCAGCAGAGGTAATGGTACAAGAGTATATAGCAGACAGCTAAACCAGTACTGAAACATATCAGCAGAGGTAATGGTACAAGAGTATATAGCAGACAGCTAAACCAGTACTGAAACATATCAGCAGAGGTAATGGTAGAGGAGTATATAGCAGACAGCTAAACCAGTACTGAAACATATCAGCAGAGGTAATGGTACAGGAGTATATAGCAGACAGCTAAACCAGTACTGAAACATAGCAGCAGAGGTAATGGTACAAGAGTATAATGTCGATCTGTATAGGGAGGTAGCAGATGAATCCCTGCGACCGATTTACAGAGAGCCTTATGAATAGATTCCCCATAGGTGACCACATGACATCATCAGGCAATACTACATCACATCCCTCAGACACTGCACTTAGAGAGGAACTGGGCTTCAATATGCTTAGAAGCGCTTTTGACTGAAGAATCAAGCGCATCGTGCTTCACCACCTCCTAAGGAGGCAAAGTTTTTAAACTGAGGTATAAGTGAGGTGGGCGGGATATTTATAGGCTTTTGAGGTTTGGGAAACTTTGCATCCTCCTGGTAGGAATGCATATCCCATCAGTAACAAGATTGTGGACTCTCGTCACCTATATGAAAGAAATGTCGGTATTTGACATAATTTATAAACTCATTGTAAGTACTCAGTTTGCTAATAATCCTGAGTCACTATAAGATGGCAGTTTTTTGTCGTCTGGCACTTGATACAGCCAGATCATCACAATCTGACTGTTAATAACCAGCAGTGAGTACGTTTAGGGGCCAGGGAGGACAAAGATGTTTTATACTGAAATTGATAAACAATATTCTGCAACCTTAGTAGTCAGAGGTAAAATCCAGCGTCATAATCTGTCTCTGAGGGAGATGAGGGTTTCACAATTTGCATTAGATTTAGATTTTAGTTGGAAGCCTGTAGTGAAGAACAATTTAAGGCATATTGGTATATAAACTAAATACTCTGATTTATTACAGTGTGACATGTTTGCACTACCCACACTAGAACTCTGCAACTAGGTTAAACACATAAATAAAGTCATGTTTGAGAGCTGTACAGTTCCAGTATGAGTAGTGCAAAACTACCTGCTTTAAAGGGACAGTCTTCCATAGAATTGTTATTGTTTTAAAAGATTGATAATCCCTTTATTACCCATTCCCCAGTTTTGCATAACCAACACAGTTATATTAATATACTTGTTTACCTCTGTGATTACATTGTATCTAGGAACCTTCTTCCAGCCCCCTGATCACATGACTGTGACTGTTTATTATCTATTGTCTTAAATTTAGCATTGTTTTTGCCTAAACACAGTGATATCTATATGGCCCACGTGTACTTTCTGTCTCTTTGTGTTGAAAAGAGATTTAAAAAGCATGTGATAAGAGGCAGCCCTCAAAGGCTTAGACATTAGCATATGAGCCTACCTATGTTTAGTTTAAACTAAGAATACCAAGAGAAAAAAAGCAAATTTGATGATAAAAGTAAATTGGAAAGTTGATTAAAATTAAAAGTCCTATCTGAATAATGAAAGTTTAATTTATACTAGACTGTCCCTTTAACAAATTAGTGTATGTCAGTTTTCAATTACATTGTCCCTTTAAAATCTTAAATCTATCTCCTTGTACACAAAAGTACCAACATATGTTTATTAGATGATATTGGATTTAAAGGGACATTAAACTTCCATAAGCATCTCATTATGCATAGTATAAAAATGCACTATATAGTCACTGTTTATTCTGCATTA